>NW_027062617.1:1541099-1841099 GCF_032884065.1 Artemia franciscana
CTTTCTGGATGCCCTAGGTGCCCCTGGTGGCACAGGAGGAACTAAGGTCTAAGGCAGTATAATATCTCTTTGTTTATAGAACGCTGTAAAAAAACAATTGTTCACGGAGGTTTTCTAAGGTAATCAGCTCCACTCTCCAACAAGGGGAAATAGAGGGTCTGTAATAGGTTGGAAGTGGGCAAGGGTATCTAAAGAAAAAATGTACTCTATGTAACGCTTTGTAAGCATTGTATTAAAAACTTAAAATTGAAATTGCCTCGCTTAGCTGTAATTTAACTCATCATTAACATTTAACATTTAAATGTAATTTAACTCATTTAACTCATCAGAATAGAATGCAAAAAGAGGAGTATAAAAGAAAAACAAAAGAAAACTTATTACAGAAGACACATAAAACAGGACAAGCACTAAAACTCAAGACAGCTCCCCACCAACAAAAGATGGTTGAACCTTCTTGCGTTTTCATGTGTTCTCAAAATCAATATAATGTCTTGACATCCTCGCGACTGATTATAGGATGCTGTAAAAATGCAATTGTTTTCAGAGGTTTATCATTCCCACACTCAAAACAAATCACTCGAAGCTTAAATAATTTTCAAGCAAATTTAACCATATTTCAACCGTATTTTGTCAATGGTATAGTTTTGTCAAGGATAAATTTTGTTAACAATAAATACCTAAGATTTTGTATTTACCAAAAGATATTTTTGTATTTACCTAAGATTTTGTATTTACCAAAAGACTTATTTCCATTGCCAGTAAAAATACTCTGTAGTCAAAATTGTTTTAAGGGGGCAAAACTTTTGAAAAACCCTATATCATGCTGGTTTCGAAAAGGCTTCTTTTTTAATGCAAATTTTTAAAGCACCAATGACAGTGAAAATCAACGCTGATTGTTTGAATGTGCAATTTCAGCTCGTGTAGCTATGTGTATCTTATAAGATTAGGAATGATTTGGAACTAAATTTTTAGTGAAGAGACCTCCATATGCAATTATGCTGTTTTGATAGTAGTGGTTGTGAAATTTAAAAAAGGAACATTGATGAATAATCATACAAAAATAGGCTAAGAACCCGCTGCACGGAACATCTTAAACAGGTGCAGCTTTCTTTTGAGTGGTGTACTTATAGTCGTCCTTAGAAATCAACACATTACTAGTTTCTGAGTTTTTAAAGACAGCATTATTTTAAAACTGCCCTAAAACTCTCACTCAAAGTAATTTTGAAACAACTAAAACAAAAATCTTAGAAATGTGTAATTTGCAAATATGAATAGACCTAATATAGGCTCGTTGGAGGAAATTTTTATTATAAAATTCTAGTTAATTGACTTCTTGCCATCTCAGAAAGGGTTTAGGTTAGGAAAATGAAACTTTCAGGGATGAAACTACAGACTAAGTATGTCCCGAGAAGATATTTTGAAGCAACTACCTCCACTCCTTCTTCCTCTAGAGGGCCCTGACCTTTGATGACCTTAAAAAATATGTGTGTTATAAAAGTAAAACCTTGCGAAATAGATCTTCTGCTTAATTGAAGTACAACAAAATTGTTTTCAGCTTCATAAGTTTGCTCAATTCCATTTTAAAAGGTTTTAAAGATATGCAAATACATTTCCTAAATTTTGAAAAAAAAAACACTCATATGGCTCAAAATTCTTCTCAAATAACAGGAATTGCATTTTCAGAACTAAAGGCAGAGAAAAAGCAACTAGTAACGGAAAATTAAGGTAAAATGTTGTTTTGTCAAAATTTCAATAGACATAGACCTGTCATGTAGGCAAATTTCAGGGCCCTCTAGAGGGAGAAGGAGTGGAGGTGGGTCCAGGACATACTTAAGCCTGTAGACCCATCCCTGAAAGTTTCATTTTCCTAACCTGAACCCTTTCCGAGATAGCAAGAAGTCAATTAACTCGAATTTTACCATTTTTATTTTGATGTACTTGGCCCTTCATTTCATTATTATGATTTAGAGGTGCATGAACGTAGTCTACTTACTCGTATTGATTTTTCCACAATTGATAATCCAAGCTCTGGATGCATACTAAATGCGCTGATATACCAGACTTCATTGACAGGAGGGGCTTTCGTGTCCTGAAACTCGAAACCATCATCTGACATGGGAATATCGTGCCAGATCCAATCTCCATCTCTCGGGTCGAAGTGATCCTTTATAAAAATATAAAATTTTATTTTCGATATTGCTCGCTTGATTTCTGAAAACTTTTCTACTGAACTGTAAATGTTATTATTCTGTTTTATGTAACGCATTAAACTTCCAGGAAAAAGATACAATGTGATTAGTGCTAGATTTTCCAAATCTTAAACTTGCGGGTTTAAAGAGTACGGATGTTGAAGTTCAAAAGATGCTTTGTTACGGGACATACTTGTTATCGTACTTATCGGAAATGTAAACATACTAATAAATATACATTGAAACAATCAAAAACTACTGGAGAAAAAATAAAGGATTTAAAAAGTTAATGGAGGGACTTCCAAATAAATTTTCATACGGAAATAAGTCCTTATAACTTTCGAGTAAAACCACTTTATTTGCTTTATTTTTTACATTGAAAATGGTTCCTTTGTGAGAATTTCAAAAGAAGTTTAAACTGTTTCACACTCTTATCATGGGCTTAGCACCAAAAAGGGGGTGATAGTTGAGCAAGACGAGCCACATCTTAGCCAACTCATTACGGCCAGGATTGCCAAAGGTTAACAGCCAGAACATATTTCTTGCAGCCACAGTAACGAAATACTTACGGAATCTTTGGTTCGCCGATGGACCCTAAACAGACGATCCTCTTCATCTTCTTTGTCAAAACACCCATCTTCGTCAGTCTGATCTTCACAGTCAATGATACCGTCACATCTTCGTTCTCTGTCATAACATCCACCCGTTAGACATGCATCCTTGCCCAAATGGAAGCAGTAAACTAAAATAGGAGTGTCAAATACATCAGAAAAGCTTACAAATACAGATCAAAGATGCTTTTTCTAACAAATGATCTGAAAAATGTCTTTTCAGAAATCCTTTTGTTTCGATTTCAGGACTATGTAAACTTCCATATAAAATACGTTCTATTATCATTAATAAATTAGTCATTCTTGAAAGAGGTTTGCGGCCTCAAAACCCTCCCAGAATTTTGAAAAATCCTACTCCATAAGTAAATCTGACGATTTTTCATAATATTGAAAACAGTATTTGTCAAGGTTTTCAAGAAGACAAGATTGCAAACTAAAATTAGAATATTGGAAGCTACACTGATGACAGCGGTCAAGTATGGTTCTGAAGCGCGGGCGCTTCGAAAGACTGAGGATGATTTGCTAGATATTTTCCATAGAAATTGCCTGCGCTTTGTTTCGGATACCCGACTGACTAATCAAATCTGAAACAGTAGGCTATACAAAAATGTGATTCAATCCTACTTTCTAGGGCTATAATAAAAAAAGGTTGAGATGACTAGGACAGGTACTGCGGATGACAGATTATCTAAGATAGTCCTTGTCGGCCTACCGCCTAGAGCCAAACGAAATGCAGGTCGTCTCTGAATGGGATGGGAGGAGGTCGTAAGAAAAGATTTAAGGAAATGGGAGCTTCATGGGAGGGTGTAAAGAAGGAGGTTCTAAACAGATTGGGAAGGAGTAGAAGCGTGCGTAATTATGTTGGCCTCAGGTGGCCTGTTGCTTCAGTGAGCTGTTAGTAGTAGCAGTAGTAATGCTTTCAATAGAAATTCCATATCAAAACCCCGCCCATGGACTCAAATGTCTTGGAATTATTCATATGAAGGGAAATTGTGTAAAGATTGTAATTTCTGCAGTTTTAACCTCTCTTCCTTCCAAATTTGCTAAAGATTATCGGAAGAATTGATTTTATGGCTCTCTTCCAAATTTGATTTGCACCTTTCACATTTTTTCAGCACTTTTAATTTTTAAAAGTAACATTAAAAATAGTTTTTTCAACTGAAAGTTAGGAGCAACATTAAAACTTAGAAGGAACAGAAATCATTACGTATATGAGGAAAATTCGCCTCCTCGTCAATACATCGCTATTTACGTTAAATTTTGAATGTTGTTCCAATTCTTCCTTTGAATCACGTGATCCCTGAATGACGAAGGCCGTTTAATTAGAATCTTTTTTGAAAGTACTAAGAATCTTCAGCACAAAGAGCGAGGTATTAACGAAAGGTCGAACCCCTTACCTAGGCAATAATTTCCGTTCGTTTTAAGCTTTAATGCTGCTCCTTACTTTCAGTTGAAAAATATGTTTTTTATTTAATTTCTGATCGTTTTTTTTTAAATAGTACTGGGAAATCCGGCGCGCCCTTCATGGAAAATTCTCTTCCACCATGAAGAATTTCTCTGGGAAGATCCTCCCACATAACATCCCGTCGACACGATCTATCCTGAAAAAAAAATAAATAAAAACAAATAAACACGTATCCGCGATATTTCTTCTGGCAAAAAAAAAATACAAATTCCATATTTTTGCAAATAAGAGTTTGAAACCTCTGCAGTTGGGTTCTCTCATACGCTGAATCTGATGGTGCGGTTTTCTCCCATATTTTATTACTTTTAGGTAATGTTTCCCCTTTTCTCGAAATAAGGCAAACTTTCTCAGGCTCGTAACTTTTGATGAGTAGGAATAAACTTGATGAGTAGGACTAATCTTGATGAAACTGGTATTGTTAAAATCAGTATGAAAATCCAATTCTTTTAATGCATCTATTGGTGTCAAAATTCTGTTTCTTAGAGTTTTGGTTACTATTGAGCCGGGTAGCTCCCTACTAACAGTTCGTTGCCACGAACTGTTTGACAATTCAAACACCTTTTTAGTGCTATGCAAAATCACCATAGGTTAAAGTAAACCAACCTGCATTTCTTTCAATATGGACTTCGGCATTCGTAATGATAATCATGTTGTTTTCTAGGAATGTTCGTCCTGTATCTGGACTTCGATTTCGAGAGGGTAAAAATCGGACCGTCTCAGCTGCTAGGCCATCAACTGCTCTTTTAATATGACGGTCAACCAAGCTGAAGAATTAAAAATACTAAATATTGATTTTTAATACAAATTTAAAAGAAAAACAAAAGTCATTAACGTTCATATTTAGATCACGCAAAACGATTTAGAATATGATACATTACATATAAATAGGCTTGGGATATTAAAAAAAAAAAAAAAAAAAAAAAAAAAAAAAAAAAAAAAAAAAAAAAAAAAAAAAAAAATGAACATTCTGATTGGCCAAAACCCAAGTATTTGTTACTAAAAAAAAACACAACAAAACATAAAGCAGTAATCCATATTCATGCCTTTATTTCTATATTAATGAGACTAATAACACGTCTCTAGAAGGAACAAAAGAACTAAAAAACTAATTCTAAAAATGTGTGCGAAAAATTGATCAAACTAAAACATAACTTTTCAGTGCCCTATTTAATAACAAAGCGATCATATTACTGCAAAGTTTTAATTTGCCATTTTGCGCCACAAAATAACAGTGCTGGCCTACCGAGTTCCAAACACTATTGAGCGAAAATTCTGAAATAGTTAACTGGCTTAGGTATAAGGAAAATTAATGGGAAAAAATATAAAAAGGTCATAATACCACACTATTACGCATTCGGCATTACCCTCAACATTCCGTGGAAGTTTCAATTTTATTACCTTACCCAATCCTGATATATTACAAATATGCCCTTTTAACAGGCCTTATGCCCATAGTGTCTTTTGATTTAGTTCAACATCCGCCTCGACACGCACTGCAAACTTCCGCTTAGTACCCTTTTAATTTACTTCGATGCTCTACAAACGCCTTTTTGACAGTCTTGGTGCACATTGTGCCTTTGATTT
Organism: Artemia franciscana; assembly: GCF_032884065.1. Taxonomy (NCBI): domain Eukaryota; kingdom Metazoa; phylum Arthropoda; class Branchiopoda; order Anostraca; family Artemiidae; genus Artemia; species Artemia franciscana. Next base: position 1,546,949 of record NW_027062617.1, read on the forward strand.
AATTCAACATCTCCCTCAGCATTCCATGGAAGTTTCAGTTTAATACCCTTAACTGTTTCTGACGCCTTGAAGATATGACCTTTTGAAAACCTAAGTACGTTTAGCGTCTTTTGATCGTTTAGTGATCTTTTGATTGGGGGATTAGAGGCGGGATGGCTGATAAAATGGAGTGGGTAGAGTGCTAGTTGCACTCCAATCTCTTTTGTATCTTAGAAAGGGAAACAGAACTTTTAGTCACAAATAGAATGAGCCCCTCCGAAGTTTTTATGACAAGTAGCTCCACATGAAATGACCTGGTGAGAAAAGAAAACATAAAATTGGACATTGAAGCAATATCACTCTTTATTTAGGCAGAAGTGTTGTAATACCAATGATAAAACCAATGTATAAAAATTAGACAACTCACATAATTTAAAGTCCTTACCCCAGTGGGATGTCACTTCATCCCTAGAAGCACAGCTATCAAAAATTTCGACTATTTTAAACGAAATGGCTTTTCAAAATTTTGATCAGAAGTATACTGGGCTGAGTGGCTTTAGCAGCTGAAAGGGTGTGGGAGGTGGATTGTTGCCCTCCTATCAGTGTTGACTTTTAGAAAGGGTACTACAAATTTTATTTTCAATAGAATGAGTCCCCTTCAATATTTCTGAGACAGTCCCTTTGGTTTGGAAAAGAATAACATATTGAATCCATATAGCTCTTTAGTTAGACACCGCAATTACGCTGCCTATGATATTGCGAACATAACATAAACTGTGAAATTCAGAAATTTATATGAATTTTTTGATTTTGCAAGAATGGCACTGTTGCCTGACTGAATAGAACGGCAATATGAAACCACACGCTTAAAGCATAATCAGAAGTGCTAGCATCAAGATATTCGCAGAACTAAAAGAAAGAACTTACAAGTGTCCGTCAAATTTTTGCATTTCTTTGAGAATTTTTCCACCCGTCAAAATGTTTCCACCCTGGGTCTCGAATTGAATGCTTCGGAGGACAGAAATTCCTACAAAGGATCCTAGTTTAGTTTCTGTATAAAGTTGAAGGGTTGGCTTGTTTTTGCATTTGTGTCTTCTCATTCTTGCTGACATCTATAATCAAAACTAAATATAAATTATCTGAACTGGTCAATATGAATATAAAAAAAGCTAGATGAAAGGCGTTTTCGTCTTCCACCTAATTGCGTTTTTTGCACCAAAACTATTCTCATTTTGAATTACTGGCAAATCATCTTGCACCATTAATCAAATTATCCTGCAAAGATAATAAGACAATAGTTCTAAAATAGTTGAACCAACAAGACACCAACTTCAGATGTAATGAATTCAGCTGGACCAAATTTTCATTCTTAGGTTAATAATTGAGAGGCGCGTTAATTGTCAAACACCTTTGGTCCTCAGTTTTATAGATTATGAGCAAGCGTTCGATTCTGTTGATAGAAGAGTTTTAGCAAAGGTCTTATCCTTGTAAGGTATACCAGACAAATTCATTAAAATTATTAGTGCTATGTACGATAATAATACTCTTGCGGTTAAGGTAGGAAATGAGGTTAGTAGCTGGTTTGTAATAACTCAGTAGTTTAGCAGGGTTATGTTCTATTTCTATTTATACGCTTCATTTTGATGGACTTTGTCTTAAGGAGACAGGAAAGGCGCTGGGAGACCATGGAATAAAATGAGAAGTAAAATCTCTCTGCATTTAGATTATGCTGATGGTTTAAGCATCATCGATGAAAGTGTGAGCAAAATGAAAGAAAGTTTAGAGATTTTGTGAGTTCAGGGTGCTAGAATATGTTTGAAAATTAATTTTAAGAAGACTAAGTCACTAAGGCTAAGAATAAGTGAAGATGAAAAGGTGACGCTGGGTAACGAAAAGATTGATCAGGGGGGCAGCTTCACTTACCTTGGTAGTATTATTAGTAAAGACGGAGGGAGCAGTGAAGATGTTAAAAGTAGAATAGCCAAGGCTCAGGAAGTTTTTTCACAGTTAAATTTTTTTTGGAAGAATAGGAAGATAAGTCTGTATACCAAGATTAGAATAATCGAATGTACAGCGATGACAGCAGTCAAATTTGGCTCAGAAGCATGGGTGCTCTGAAAAGCGGATGAAGATTTACTAGATGTTTTCCAGAGAAATTGCCTACGGATTGTTCTGGGTACCCAGCTGACAGACCGTATTTCAAACAGTAGACTGTACAAAAAATGTGGTTCAATCGTTATTTGTAGGTCTGTAATGAAAAAAAGGTTGAGACGGCTAGGGGATCTTTTGCGGATGAAGGATGACAGATTGTCGTCTGATAGTCTGATAGAATACTGAAGATGCAGTTAGAAAGCTTCGCACAAATATCACAAAAGTTTCTGAAATACAGTTCGCCTCAATAGAAAATTGCTACGTGACCTTGAACTAAAATATTAAAAATGTGTTTTATTTTAAGACAAGTGATCAAATAATCTGTTTAAGAACATTAAATACGACCTAGCTGGATTAATGCTGAGTTTAAAAGTAAATTTAAACTTATAAGTCTAAATTCAAACAGTTCATATTACGTTATTTGCTCATCAGCATAATCAGCTAACAATACATTACAGTAATTTAGCCACAATTTTTAAAATCTGAAGTAGCTATAATGCTGTTTTGTAGCTATAATAAACCCTTAATACAGCTAAGAATCCTACCATAAATACTTAAAAAGTTTCTGTCATACTGCACCCCTCGCCAGAACATTACAAATATGACCTTGAAAGAGCGTGTTTAAAATGACTTTTCCAAAAATTCTGTAAGTTTAACCAACTTTTGACATCGAACGAATGTGAAATAATAAGATATTAAAGACAAATTTTATTCAAAGACAAATGAACTAAATTTTTCTTTAGAAGAAATAAACACTGCGTAGCTAGATTAATTTTTCATTAAAAATAATTTTTTAACTTAGGAGTCCATAAATAATACATTGGACATTAAGTTATTTGCTTATCAGTATCAACACTAAAGCTCATTGAAAAATATAACGACATAAAAATGAAGTAAAACGTCATTTTGGAAACCTCTCTACTTTCAGCTTAAGACCATTAAGCCTGTGTCATTTCAGGAAAACCATGCGGATTAGATTGATACGAAGTACCTTCGAAATGGTAAAAATAGTCAATTAGTTTTATAGCTAATTGATTAGTTTTCCCTGCCTTAGAAACTTATAATCAGGTAAAAAGTCAAATGGTTGAGGAACTATAAAACTTTTCGAAGAAAGGAACTATGTTTCAGAGCCCATTCCCCGAAAAAAGGGGCTATATCAGTTATAGTAAGAACCATTGAACAATTTTGTACATTATTCGCACACTTTACGTCACATTTTACCCGGGCATCGCTGGTTTTACGCCGTCTACGCTCGTATCACTAGGTTTTTCTTTTTTGAGTTAAATTAAAACAAACAATTTTTTGAACTGAAAGCAAGGAACGACACTAAAACTTAAAACGAACAGAAATTATTCTGTATACGAAAGAGGCTGTCCCCTCCTCAACGCCTCGTTCTTTGCACTAAAGTTTGACTCTGCCACAATTCTACTTTTTAAAACAATAAAAACTTTAGCGTAAAGAGCAAGAAGATGAGGGGGGCCCCTTGCATATACGGAATAGTTTCTGTTCGTATTTTGTTCCTTACTTTCAGTTAAAAAACTTGTTTTTTATTTAATTTCTGAATATTTGTCAACTAACGCAGGTTCGAATTTGGCTCACTGTACATGAAAATTAAAACAAAATGTGCATATTAATTTCGGAAGATTTACTCCGTATATGAATGGGTGCCACCTCCTTATTACCTTATTACTCCCACCTCCTTATTACTCTTTATGCTAATGCTTGTAGCACTTGAAAAAAGCTTCCCATTCTAATTAAACGGCCCCAGTGTTTCAGTAAGCGCTCTTAAAAAACTGGGACTAACGGTCAACTATTAGCGTAGAGAGCAAGGCATTAAAGAAGGGGCAACCCTTCATATATGGAGGGGAAAACCTTCCCTCTCACGGAAAACTCCTTTGATGAAATTTAATCCAATGTGAAGTAAGCCCCCCCCCCAAGTCAAATTCCCTCCAGACAGTTCCATTCTCGCTGAGAATCCCTCTCCCTGTAAAATTGCTTGCCGACGATTCAGCCTAGGGTATCCAGGATTTTTTGGGGGGAGGGGGTGTTTATGTTTTTCTTGATTCCAAATATATAAGCACCATAAGGTTTAGTATTGCCAAACGAAAGTTACGGGCCTGAAAAAATTTGCCCGATGTTTGAAATAGGGGGAAATCCCTAAAATTCAAGGAATCCTAATGAAAATCACACCATCAGATTCAACGCATCAGAGAACCCTACTCTAGATTCTTCAAGCTCCTATCTGCAATAATGAGGGATTTTGCTATTTTTGCCAGAAGATAGATCACGGATGCATGTTTTTTTTTTCATAGATGATTGTATCGAAATAATAGTCGTAGAAGATCGGGAGAGGGTGCATTCGAACAAAATTAAAAGTTTTAGTGCCAACATATGTGACCAAAAAGACTAGAGGGCAACTGGGCCCCCTCCAACATCCATTTTTTCCCCCAAAATTATCTGATCAAAACTTTGAGATAGCCATTTTGTCGGTATAATTGAAAGACCAAATAACTATGTTTTTAGGTATATGATGACCCCCCCCCCCCCACAGTCCGTGGGGAGAGGTTTGTAAGCTATGAAATTCGTCCATTGCTTACGCATAGTATTTGCTATCGGGAAGTATACAGACTTTTTTTTTGGGGGGGGGAGAGGGGTTTATGCTTGTGGTGGATTTCTATAGGAAGAACCTTCCTTGGAGAGGAAAATTTCTGGGTGTGAATATTACAGGGAAAATGTTTCACAGGGAAGATTTGACAGAGTTACTACACAAAATTCTTTTTAATTGTGTTACATCCCTTGCTAGATTTTTAATGTGGAGATGCTGCGGCGGAATTATCCAGGGGTTTTTTCCCACGTGTTTTGATTTCCGGGAAATAATTTCCACGTAAGGGTGCAATTCAGGAGTGACCGAAAATCGATTAGAGATTAAAGTTTTAGTCAAATGAAAAAAAATACAAAAGAGAAATTTTCAGGCTGAAATTCATTATATATAATAATTATATATAATGATAATGCAATAATAATATTTTAATAGATAATACTGTAACATAAATTTGATTAGAATATAAATATCGGTAATTTATTAATAAATTAACTTGAAAATAAATTATTAATAGCAATTAATGATTTTAAAGTAAGAAGGCAACATTTTGTTAAACTTATATGCATGAATTAACTTTTAGTGCTCAGGCCTGTTTATCCTTTCAACAGAACCGTAGTGATAACTAAGGTTGACTTCACTGCATTGCAGTTAAGGGTCTAAACGCACTCATGGTGTTTCTCTATGAATTCAGAGTAGCCTACTCTAGAGAACAAATCATCGTTTAAAATTTTAATGAATTCTACCAATAAAACAGCAAGTGCAGAGTAATAGTTTTATTAGGCAGTTTAAGAGTAAACTGAAGAACCACCTTCTAGGAAGAGATGAAGTAAATAATTTAATTGGGATGGCTTTTTGAGTTGCTTTTTAAGTATGTTTTTTTTCTCTCTCTTTCTCTCTCTTCTTATTCTTTGCTTTCCTGTTGTTTTCATGTTCCCACTTTTTTGTTTCATTTTGTTTCATTTTTTTTTGTTTTGTTAATGTTGTCGGTATTGCTGCTCATTAATGTTTATCAGCCACTACTAACAAGTCTTTGACTTTCTAAAGTGGCCGATGTAGTTCTTTTGTATATTGATGATATATGTATAATAAAAAGTCTCTCTCTCTCTCTCTCTCTCTCTCTCTCTCTATATATATATATATATATATATATATATATATATATATATATATATATATATATATATATATATATATATATATATATATATATATAATGCAATAAACACATTAAAATAAACATATATGGCATTTGGAGCTCATTCAATTTGAAGCTACCCGTTGTCTTGCACCTTATCACCTTTTATGTCTTTTAAAAAGATAAAATCTTCAATCCGGTCGTACCCCAAGTCAAAGAAATCAGACTTAAACCTTTAGTCGTGAGGATAAAGAGTATGAGGGTGGGAGAAATATACGTCTTGCCAAACATGAATGCTGTACACATCCCTAAGGAATTTTCGGAAAGTACATGCTTCTGATGGTAGTCACTTTTCTCGATCCAGATTCATTCACAGTCTGTATCGCATTTCCTCACGTGAAAGAAGGGGGACATCACGAATCTTTTCAAGGTCATTGTTTTCATCTTTGAAAAATTCAAAGACTTGCTGCACTTTAGTTTCCTTGTTCACTAATCTGGCTTTTCCTTTTGGTTTGATAATATTTTTGATAGATTTTTCCAGGTCCCCGGAATTGCCATTTTCTAATACCTGCATCACGCTTTAGGGAAATTTCCGTGAACAAGTGTTGATTGTTGGTTACATGCAATATGTTAACAAACTCGTCGTAAGCGTCCTTATTAATAAGGATTTCTCCGGTCGGGTACCTAATGACTGAATCCTTTTGAAAGTACTCGGCGAGGATTTTGAAAAGGTTCTCTATTCAAAGGCTCTGAATACGATTTGCAAAATCTATTGCTCCACCTATCCCCAACCATGTTACAACAGACTCTGGTGCAACCGGAAGCAAAGAAACTCGATTTTCAAATATTTCTTTTTAAACATTTCATGTATTACGTAAACATTCTTGATGTATAAGGCCTTCTAAGCGTTGTCATGGAAATCGATGGAAATATTGATGCCAGGACACTTTTCATCGAAATTTCTGAAACCCAGAAGCGAAGAAAAGAAGACATCTGTATCACTAGTGACGACACGGAAACGCCTCGCATCTGAACTGGAACCAATCTTCAGAATGTAAAAAGAACTGTCTGGTCTGTCTTGTTTTTTTTTTATCGACAAAAACCTCTCCTTCATTTGAGACGTGAAAGGCAGTTTCTATGGCTCTACTTAATTGTTCAGTTTCTTGCTTTGTCCATGATAACTTGCACGTTCTTTATACCGTGACGTTTGAAACAACGTTTTTCCTCTTCTAATGATGGTCGCGTAGAGCGCAGATCAGGCCTTACCGAAAGTTACGAGAAGCCAATTTTATCTTGATTGGAAGGAATTTTCAGAGAAAAGATTGTTAATGTTTGTATCAATAACCTTCAAAACTGAGAATATTCATCCTTAGAAAAGCGCTTGCTTGAATATACAGCTTTCCACTCGATTGGTAGCAATGCTTGTCGAACACAAGAACAAATGTTCTTATACCACCCTTAGCTAGAGGAAAGATGAATCTGTTAAGAAAATCATCCCAGTATTCTTCTAACGTCTGGACTCCTGTGCCAATGAAATGGTCAGTTTCTAACTGATACAAATATCCTAGCGTTGAACCCACATGTTTAACCTTCCGATTAGGCTTGTTTAGTCCAAGGTTGCATAGATTTTAATTTGGCAGAAACCTAATACCTCCAGGCCGGCACTGATGTTTTCAGTAATTTAGTATTTATTATTAAAGTATTTATCATATTCAATGCTACTACTACTATTACTACTACTAACAACTCACCGCAGCACCAAGCCACGTGAGGCCAACACAGCTACATACGTTTCTCCTCCATCTCAATCAGTTCAAAGCCTCCCTCTTTAGATTCTCTTTGGAAGTTCCTATTACCTTCAAACTTTTTTTTATGATATCCTCCCACCTAAACCACGGACGACCTGCTTTTCGTTGAGCTCTAGACGGTTGGCCGAAAAAGTGAATCTTTGGTAATCCATCATCGCTCATCCGCAGAATGTGCCTAGCCATCTTAACCTTTCTCTCATTATACACCTAATGAACAGGATTAAACGACACTTCGCTTAGCCTGCTGTTTGAAATATGGCCAGTCAGCTGGGTACCTAGAACAATCCGTAGGCAATTTCTCTGGAAAATAAATATAGCAAAATCTTCATCCGCTTTTCAAATTGGTTTGGTTAAAAGGGGGGTATTCCGGTGAAGGGGGACTATCTGACCTTCATCAGTTTTTACTCTAAAAAGGGATCTAGAACTTCCAGTTTTCAATCAAATGAGCCTTCTCTAAACCTTATGCAACCATCCCTTCCATAATAACCTTAACTACCACCGGAGCATAACTTACAACCGTTGCCCCCAAGCTCAGAAGGCTTATTTCAACCCCAAAAGCCTAGTTGAAGGATATATGGATTATCATAAATAAATAACCATCTTAAAATTTCTATTAGATGCATATCGGGACAGTACGTCGTGTGTATATGAGGGGTGGTGGAGCTGCCCTCAGATCACTTAGACTCTTGAAAATGGCACTAGAGCTTCTGATTACCAATGCAGTCAGCCCCCAACCGAAGTATATATGGCCACGCTTTCTATAAAAACCTTACATGCCCCCCACGGCATAACTTACAACCCTTGCACTGGGGCTGTGGGAGTTGTCATCCTCAAAGACACAATTTCTGGACCTTTCAACTACGTTGAACAAAATGGCTATCTCATAATTTTGACAAGATATGTTTGGGGAAATGGTGGACGTGGGAGGGGGGTCAGTTACTCCCAAATCACTTTTGACTATTGAAAAGGGCACTAGCCCTTTCAATATCCATTCGAATGAGCCTTTTTTGAAGTTTCTATGGCAACTCCTTCGATACAAAGTACGCTGGTCTAGGGCCAAACAATAACACATAATACATTGTGCCAACATCGTTCTTTACTTAGGCGGCGCTATTGCGCGTTGCCTATGATGAAATGAGCAAATAGCATTCTATTTTTAACGCCTTCCCAGCCTAAACAAGACTTATTAGATTCCTTATTAATAATGCGCCCTATACCCTGCTTATGTTTTCCGTCGGTCCTGCATGAGTAAAAAAAAATTCTATATCATCTTATTTCATGCTTCTTTACCCCTGGGATATGAGCTTCTAAAACTCCTAATAAGTCCGGTTCGAATCGTCTGAATTCGTCAGTCAAAATGTCAATATGATAGTTATTTATTAACGTCGTAACATTCCAAGTTCCAATTTTCATGTTATTTAATTCATTGAAATCATTTTGACCTCAGGAAAAGCTATGGTCCCGGATACCACTGCAGGATGGGGACCAGCACATCTTTGGAAGTCTACACCGAAGTGCTCAAGCCGGCTTATAACCGGAAAGCAGGAAGTCCCTGGGACCTTCAGTGTGAATAAAGGCTTTGTGCAATCCTGGGCCCATTCTTGGTCACAACGTGCTTATCAGTACTTGGCGATCCTCTTTTATCAACAGGAGTTGAGATCCTGCACAGGCAGTCCCAAGCCTATTACCTCCACCTCACTGTATATCCATACCTATAAACATTATGCTACTACGGGGAGGAAGCCTTTAGTAGATAAATCAGGTAGGAAGAGATTGTTCAGCCGGAAAATGTACACCAAAACAGACCAAGCCCAGATGAATTCTCAATTAATCAGAATCCTGTGCGAATACCGTGTCGTTTATTTTAATACAGTAGCCTTTTTATGAAATTAAATGGAAAAAAACAAGTTTTTTTTAACTAAAAGTAAAGACCTACATAAAAGCTTTAAATAAAAACATTTTTTCCATGCATTAGGTGCTTTCCCCTTTGAAGCGCCTCTTTCTATACGCTAAGGTTTGAATTTTTTTTCCAATTCTTTAAGAAAGACTTCATAAGCATTAGGGCCGTTTAATTAGATAAAAAGCTTTATCAAATTAATAGAAACGTTAGTTTAATGAGCAAGAGATTTAGGAGGCTGCAGCCCCACTCATATATGGACTAATTTTTGTCTTTTTCAGTGTTGTTCCGTACCTTAAGTAGAAAAACTTGTTTTTTACATTAAAAGAAAAAAACAGACCATGTCGGAAAATCCGGTTCCCAAGAGGTGGTTTCAGGCAGCATCCCCTCTCTCCACTCTGCACCCACCGACAATCTTTCATAACAGGTGATTGGATATTTCAAAAAAAGTTTATTATTCTTATTAAACGGCTATTGTGTTTCAGAAGTCGTTTTGAAGGAACTGGGGAAAAATAAACCTTCAGTGTAAAGAGCAAGGTCTTGAGAAGGGGCAACCCCTTCCATATACATAATAATTTCTGTCCGTTTAAGTTTTGATGCTGCTTAGTACTTTCAGTTGAAGAAACTTTTTTTAAATTTAATTTCCGATCGTTTTTAAATAATATCGAAAAATCCGGATCCCCCTCCATAAGAAATTCCCCCATGGAAAGTTGTTTTCAAGTAAAATACCCATCCCTCTCCAAGAAAACTCCCCGAGACAACCCATTTTAGCTGAAAATTCCAGCCATAAAATTTCTTGCGGAAGATATCGGATGAAAATTTTTTCTTAGCACACTTTCATTTGAAAAAGACTTCAATTTCTGACTGTTTTTAAAATCGTGCCGGTAATCCCCTCCTCGGTGAAAAAGTTTCCCAGTGAAAATGGAGCAAAGGTGTATCTTTTTCCAGGGGTGGGGGTGGGCTCAAGGGGGGGCTAAATTGTGGGGGTATTTTCAGGGGGTAATTTCTGGGGTGGTGGAATTTTTTGCGGTGGTGGGCGGTTATTTTCCTGAGGGTCAACGCCAGCCACCGAAAAAGGACAAGTAAAGATAAAAAAGAACGCTAATATCTTTAGACGCGTCAAACGAGGCATGTTTCATGCCAATAAAAACCAGAAAAGAACAGAAATGTCTAACAATAAGAAAAAATGGATTGCAACAAATCAAGTCAAGAAGAGAAGGTGAATATCAGACTTGTTCGTTATTAAAACTCAAAGTAATTAAAATGTAACCTGCATTACACTGGACTCTTATTACCCGGATGGGGTTGGAGTGGCTTAAATAGGTTTGGTTTGCTTTTTTGTGCGGGAAAGGGGGGGGGGGGTCAGTAGCTTTTGGTTTTCCTTAAAAATATTGTTTCTAGTTTTCTTATATTTTCTTGCATTCTTGTTACTAGTATTATTCTGATTTCATATTTCTTTTGTTTTTATCATTTTGTTGTACTAAAATGAATGAATAAATAATCCTAAAATGAGTACAGCTTAAATTAAATATGCAAATCAAGCTTAAAACGAAGAAAAGTATTTTAATACTGAACCATAAATGAAACCCAAAACGAGCAGAAATTAAATAAACAATCATAGCAAACAAACCCACAACAGGTACTAGTATAAATGAATAAATACATCTTAAAACGAATAAAACTTTAACTGAGTATACAAGTCAAGATTAAAACGAACTTCCTTCCCTAACTGTAAAAGTCTAAAACTTACTGCATCGCTGTCGCTTTACTGAAAATGCATTACGTTCAAATTCTTTTATGTACTTATTACAACATTTAAAACAAAAATAAAATTACAATAAAATTAAATTTTGAACTGATGGGCTTTTTAGCAGCTGATATCATTAGATATTATCAAATAATTATACATAATTATACTGTACAATCCAATGCCAATTAATGATATGTGGTGTATTATATAATATAGATAATATGATATACTATATATTTATAATATGATATCATTATATATTTTGTTTAATCTTATTATTTCTTCCCAAGACCGTTGACGACAAATTTAATTTCACTACAAACAAGAGTTTTGCTACTGCCTCCTTCCCTAACTGTAAAAGTCTAAAAGCTACTGCGTTATTGGCGCTTCCATCAAAGAGAATTACATTACAAATATTATCTTTTTTCAGTTCTTATAACATTAAAAATAAAAATATTCCACTTTTCAAATTTTACTTATCTAATTTTATCTATTAAGCTTAATGCATACTAATTGATTTGCATACTAATAATGATTAACGCATATGCTTAATGCATGCTCATTGCGTTCAATATATTACGGTAATTAATTGTTTCTCCTTGAACCATAAAATATTGAACCAAACAACAACAACAACCATAAAATATTAAATTCAGATGCCTACTGGTACAGATATGTTAGCCCACAACGCCACTGCGGATGTAGGCGGTCCTAACAGATAGCAAGGTGAACATGATGGATGAAATCAGGTTCCGTCCGGGTTTTTAGCCTGTTGGTAAAATGGGTTTTGACTATGACTGACATAATTTATGGCTCTGAATTGCCTTACCTCATAGCGGCTAATAGATTTGACGGGAACAGTAACAGAGTCTGCCACTAAGAAGTTTCCATTTAAGACATATGCCAAGACCGTAAACGTTGGGGCCATTTCTGCGGAAATTGGGACCGTAAAGGTGATCACATTCCTCTGGGAGGTAAATTCACTATACGCTGTGTTGGAGTAGAGTACAAGTCCTTTTGAAATGACCTGAAAATTGAAAGCAAATTCAGGAAGCTAAGGTCTTAAACAGAAAGCTACTTGCGAAAATTTCCCCCAGGACTTGGATAATTTCCTAAGAATCAAGCAAGAAACACAATTGTTTTGAGAAACATTATAAAAAGAAAAATCTATAGAATTAAAAATATGCCAGAGCAAAATGTGAGAATGCATATTTTTACTTCGTTCGACTTTGGAGATATTGAGGCGTCGATTACTTTTCTAGGTTTTAAATGGTTCATTTTTCTGTTTTGAGCAGACTGATTTTTCTTTAGATACACTTGATGTTAACTGAGTTTCTCCAATTTTCTGTTTGTTGAATTGAGACCAGGTCCTATTGAGGGGAATTTTTTAAGGCCTGATTCTTGACGGCTGAGTTTTACCGTGTAAAAAATTGCAGGAGTTGAATTTTAATTAGAACGAGTTTTGCGTGGGTACAATTTTGCGTGGGTTAGTCTTTCCGATGTTGAGTTTTAGGAGATTGAGCTTTGATAGGTTGACTCCCGCGAAGGTTAAATTTTTCTTTCGCCTGAGTTTCGCTTTTTGAATTTGCCGGGTAAAACTTTGTTTTGATTGAGTTTTGCTTGGGTTGAAGTTGCTTTTTTCCTTTTTTCATTTTTACAATTTATCAGAATTAAAAAAAAATATTTGATACCCCCCCCCCTCCTAGATGCAAGATAGTTTGGTATATACCCGGATGATATATTATGGAGGTCATCCTAATATACAGGATAGCTCATGTTTATTTTGTTTTAATATCTTCTGTGCTTTCACCTAAAAAAGCTTATTATTTCCAAGGAAAAAAAAACCCACCAATGTAACGAAGAAATACTGCCTAACCATCAGATGACAACATGTAGAAACTGGGAGATTATATAAGAATCTTTTGGATAGTTATAATCTGATTGCCCATAGCATTTTGGTCCTAGGGCTGAATATTTGATTTTTGGCACAAAAATGGAGAAACTGGAACCTTGATGTAGGAACAATCTATTTCGTAACCTAAGGTATTTATAACTATAAAAGTCTGTTCAAGTTCTCCTTGTCCCGCTATTTTATCACCATTGGATCGATACTATCACCCCCTTAAAAGAAAGGAACAGAAAAACAAAAACAAAATACAAGTGAATCCCCAGCTGTGACCAATGCTCTCCAAAAACATGCGAAGTTTCATATGAGGACTTAGAATCTATAGTAAGTTGTTCTTGAAGCTGAATTTGATGATGCAATTTTCATTAGAATCGCTCCTTTTTGGGAGTATTTTCCCCAATTTTGAAAGATTAGGCAAGTTTTCTTGTGACAATAGATTTTGATGGGTAACATTAAATTTAGTAAATTTTACATAACTTTGAATCAGCACTAAAACTAGGTTTTGTTTATATAAATTTTTTCAAACTACCTTTTTTAGACTACCATTTTCTATTGATAATGCAACTCCTTCCTTACCTCTGCTTTGGTGTTAAAAAAACTAAAAATTTTTTTATTTTATTTAGTTTCGTCTGTTTAGGAATCACATCTTCAGAGACAAATATTTCAAAGATTAAATCTTCAAGGAAAATAGAAAACTCGCTACAAGTGAGGCGTTTATTATTTGCAAATAGCTTTTGCTATTGGACGTTTAACAGAGATGCAGGCATAGTTTCGGCATAGTCTTACAATAGAGACTCGTTATAAAGCAGAGATCGTCAGACCAGCGTTAAGAAGAAATATTAAATGCTAGTTTTTTCTATCCTACACGATTAAAAAAAGGACTAAGGAGAAAAAGCTCAACTATTTAAGAACATATATAAAGAAAGCTTTTATCTTCTAAAGCATTAAAAACATGCACAAATTTGCTGTTTTTTTTTATACCGGAAGAATTAAAAATTTCAGGACTAAAAATAAAAGTTGAAGAAGTATAACACTCAAGGATGACTCTCAGTGTCATGACCACATGTGTTTCCATTTTTAGTTTTAGAGATTTCTGTTGTTCCCGGTAGTAATACAAAAATATTTCTGTTTTTACTTGATAGGGCATTTGGAGATACGAATGTCCTTAGAGTTTTCTTTTGTATAGCCCTCATAAATAACCCCTTGACCAAATCCCCTCCTCCATCCTTGGAGTTTTTTTTTTCATAGACCTCATAAATAGTCTCTTGATCAATAGGAATAAAGTGATTATATTTTTGGTGTCAAAGCCGTAAGATCAAATCCCATCCCCCTTTACCAAATAAACAGTCAAATAATAAGAAAAGGAACTGTAACTCACCCTTTAGAGCAAAATTTTTTATCTAGGACCATATAAACTCAGCCATTGTCGAACCAGCTTTAAACGGATACCTGGTAGAATCTTGGGAAGGTATTGGTAAAAGCAAATAAAAAAGTCAGATATATAATAATAGGGATGTACTCACCAAGTAGCTAAAAAACTCGAGAGGAAAATTGGCTTTCAAGTGAAACACAGCAAATTCTCCAATGTCTGCTTCCTCACTACTGGAACTCAGTGAAATGATTTGATTGTCAGGATAGGAGGCTCTATTGACAATTAACTCATTACTGCTCATCTTTCCGTTTTTGGGATGTACGTAAGTGGCAATTACCCTCACTTCTTCAGCGTCAAAAGGGACGTCAACTATAATTATAGTTGTTATTGCTTTTTATACATATCACAAAATCTTAAAATTTTCTCACATATTTTTGTTCGACAAAAATTAATGCTATGAAAACTCTAGATAGAAAAGAGGGTGAAGAAGATATATTAGATAAAGAGGAAATCGATCGAATGGATAGCTTCACATACTTAGGCAGTATTATTAATGAATATGGTGCATGCAGTGCTGATGTAAAAAGTGCAATAGCGAAGGTACAGAGTGGTTGCTTACTAATTTATTTTTTGCAATAGAAGTAGTGACGGCCCTCTGCTTTCAGGTGCGCCCATAGGGGTGTAGGAATTGGAGCTACTAGTCCCTGAAGACATTGTTACACGTACCTGCGCAATGCTATTGTGTCCCTGTGATGGTACAAGTACATGTAGTGGGGCAAAAGGGAGTTCTGCTTGCACACTTTATTTGGGCACTAAATCTTCCCTACACTACTTAGCTTACACCCATTTTAGGCACTAAGGCCTGCCTATATTAAACTAGAGCATTGAGTTACTTACACCAACCAGCCGCTGAGACAGGTATCTGACACTTTTGGGTGAATGACCTACACATTTCTGTCAGGCCATGATAAGCAAATATTCAATCTTCATTGAATAAAAGCAATGTCCAGTTATTATAATACTTAATATTCGAGTCATGACAATTATATGAATAAATTTTTGTCTCTTGAAAATAGTGTTTAGTTTTGGGATATGCATAAAGTTGAAATTAATAAAGTCGTATATATTTTAAACAATGATACGACAGTTCTTTTCATACATGACCCAACCTCCTGTGAACCCAATGTAACCTCCCTAAACTTTTGGCCCCTTTTTTTGTATTTATTTTTTGCACTTTAAATGCTTTTAATTTTTTTTTTTTTTTTACTAAGAAATGTTTCTACTTTTTATGTCTTATAATGACATAAAATATACTTAAAACAAGAAATACTTGTGATATTCTCGAAATACCGAATCAAGATGACATAGATATGTTAGTTGTGACTTTTTCTACTAAAAAAAATAATGTTCCTAGTAACATTTTTGCTCTATTACTCTATTACTCTATTAAGTCTATTAGCTGCTTACTTAGAATTTTTTTAGGCTATTAGCTGTTGGTTGTGTCAAGTGATTGTTTTTTTGGAAGGGTGTCATATGATAATAGGTTGTGATATTGATAAAAATTTTAGCCAAGTATTTCCAAATCTCGTACGATATTACCAAATATCTTGCACTACATTATTAGACTCTCCCCTGATATAACGAGAATCCTCTATTGCATTATCTAAACCTTACACTTTTCTCAAATTTTTTGTTGGTCAAAATTATTGCTATGAAGACTCTAGAAATAAATGAGGGTGAAGAGGAGATATTAGATACCGAGAAAATGGATCAAATGGATAGCTTCACATACTTGGGCAGTATTGGTAATGAATATGGTGGATGCAATTCGGATGAAAAAATTGCAATAGGGAAGGTAAAGAGTGGTTTTTTATTAATTTATTTTTGCAATAGAAGTAGCGACGGCCCTGTGCTTTCGAGCGCACCCATAGAGGATACGAAAATTGGAAATATTAGTCCCAAAGGACATTGTTCCGCGCACCTGCACTATGCTATAGCGCTCTTGTTACGGTATAGTACACGTAGTGGGGCCAGAGGGAGTACTGCTTGCACAATTTATTTGGGCACTAAATCTTCCCTACACTATTGAACTTCACCTATATGTGGGCACTAAGGCCTGCCTACATCAAACTAGAGAAATGACTTACTTACACAACCAGGACCAAATGAAGATAATATAGATATTTTAGTCATAATTTTTCTATTTGAAAAATAATGTTTCTAGTGACACTTCTTTTTACTTGGAATTTTTGAGATTCTATTAGCTGCTTACTTGATATTTTTTTAGGCTTGTAGCTGCTGGTTCTGCCAAGTAATTATTTTTAGAAGGATACCATATGGTAAAAGGTTGTAATATTGATAAAAATTTTAGCCAAGTATTTCCAAATCTTGTATGATATTACCAAAGTCTTGTCTGATATTACCAAATATCTTGCACCCCATTATTAAACTCTCGCCTGATATAATGAGAATTGCATTATTGCATTATTGAAATCTTACACTTTTCTCACATGTTTCTGTTGGACAAAATCAACACTATGAAGAATCAAGAACTCTATTGCATTATCAAAACTTACGTGGTATTATCAAAATCAACACACGAACACACAGATTCAGACATACAAACAGACAAACACAGACACTGGGACAAGCAAACACCCACCCTGACACACAGGCACTGAGGGTGAGAGACACAAAACACAAATACACATTCAGATATGCAAACAAAAAAAGACAGACACTGGGCAAGCAATCTCCCGCCCAGACAAACAGGCACATAGAGTGAGAGAGAAAAAAACACATACAAACACACAAATTCAGACATACAAACAGACAAAAACAGACACTGGGACAAGGAAACACCCACCCATGTTCACAAGTACATAGAGTGAGAGACACAAAAACACATACAATCACAAAGACTCGGACACAAAAACAGATAAAACAGAGATAGGGACAGGCAAACACCCACTCCGACACATAGGTATAGAGAGTCAGAGAGGCAAAAACACATACAAACACATATTCAGACATACAATTAGACAGAGACAGACACTGGGACAAGCAAACACCCACTCAAACATACAGGCACAAAGATTGAGAGAAACGAAAACACATACAAACACAGAGATTCAGACATACAACAGACAAAGACAGAAACTAGGAAAAGCAAACACCCATCCAGACACATAGCCACAGAGAGAGAGAGAGAGAGAGAGAGAGAGAGAGAGAGAGAGAGAGAGAGAGAGAGAGAGAGAGAGAGAGAGAGAGAGAGAGAGAGAGAGAGAGAGAGAGAGAGAGAGAGAGAGAGAGAGAGAGAGAGAGAGAGAGAGACAGAGAGAGAGTTTAAAACATATTCAAACACACAGACTCAGAAATAAAAAGAAACAAAGACAGACACGGGGACAAGCAAACATCCACCCAGACACACAGACACAGAGAGTGAGAGAGATAAAAACACAGAAACACGCAAATTCTCGACGTAGATAACTTCGAAGACCACACTGCCTTTCCATGACGAAAGTGAAACAGTTCAAAATAGAGATGAAAATAGGAGTCAAAGAGATTTGCTTCCGCTGTTGCATTGAAAAAAATAAGAGCAACAAACTATATGTAATTAGTTTATTAGGTATAAATTTATTTATTTTTATTCATGTCTTTTAGTTTTATTGCTGATGATGAACACTGTATATGTGTTCGAAATATCCAGTTAAATAATTTTACATCTGTTCACTGTCAATTAAAAGGTTTCATCCCTATTTTGAACTGTTTTACTTTCGTCACACAAATTCAGACATAAAACCTGACAAGGACAGATCCTTGGACAAGCAAAGATCCACCCAGACACACAGACACAGAGATTGAGAGACAGAAAAAAAACAAAAAAGCCGCACCAATTCAGACATACAAACTGACAAAGACAGACACTAGGATATCCAAACACCCACCCAGACACCGGAACAGGGAGTGAGAGAGACAAAAACATATCCAACCTAACAGATTTAGACATAGAAACAAACAAAGACAGACACTAGGACAAGCAAATACCCGTCTAGACACACAGGCACAGATAGTGAGAGACACAAAAGCATAGAAACATACAGATTCAGAAATACAAACAAACTAAGGCAAACACTGGGACAAGCAAACACCCACCCAGACGCACAGGTACAGAGAGTGTGAGAGGCTAAAATACTTACAAACACACATATTCACCCACACAAACAGACGAAGACAGTCAATGAGACAAGTAAACACCTGCTCAGACACACAGGCACAGTAAGAGAGACAAGAAAACAGCCAGTCAATTTCTACCTGCACCCAGGTACCTACAGCCAACCTAAAATTCCTACCTTTTCTTTCAAAATTATTTCATTCAAGACAACTTTAATTAGGTTCACTTAGCGTGGCATGCCATGCAATGTGAGGTAGAACCCTCAGTATCTGCACCCCAGTGTCTGTGTTTGTCTGTTTTTATGTCTGATGTGTGTTGATTTTGATAAGGCCAAGTAAGGTTTCGACAATGCAATGGAGGATAGCGATAATACTGTGGATTACCATTATACCAGAGGACAGTTTTTAGAACGTAGTGCAAGAAGTTTGATTATTTCAGACCAGATTTTGGAAATATCTAATATATAAGCACATATATAGGCCATTCACTCAAAAGCGTCAAATACCTGTCTGGATGTCTGGTTGTGTAAGTAAGAATTTTTTCAAAAAAAAGCTAGAAACCCCTATAATGACGTCACTTTTGCTGTTGTTATTTTTGAGGGGTTTCGGGCTCTTTAAAAATTCCTGCAAATGCGCTAGTTTAGTATAGGGAGGCGTTAGTGCCCAGATATGGGTGTAAGTTCAGTAGTAAGGAAGATATTTAGTACCCAAATAAGGTATGCAATCAGCAGTCCCTACGGCCCCACTACTAGTACACCTACATGATAGGGAATGTTTTTTTGTGAGACACAGGCGTCTTTTATTCTAGTTTCTTTGATTCTTTAAAATACATTCAGGGGGCTGCCAAATCGGGATTTCTTTGGTTGTTTAGACTTTTGATGTTACCTAATAGGACTCGTTAGAGTCTTTTAGTGAAGCGGGGAACTCTCCGTTGTAGCTGAGGGAGACAAACACGTGGGCTTTACGTAATGACGGTACATAGGTGGGATGTGAAGCGATCTTGCGTGACATGATGAATTTATTAAGAATGACACAATCTCGCGTGACATGCTAGAGGCTGTGGGGAATCCCTGCTTGAAACTGAGCACACCACACACGTGGGGTGTTGCGCAATGACCGTGCACGTGTTGGTGTTACGTAGAGACAGGGGATCATGTGGGATGTTACGAAATGGCAGCACGCACGTAGGATATTATGCAGTGACGTTAAACACATCGGTCTTACATAATACTTTAAGAAATTTTTTCTTCGGAATTTCTTTCCTCTTTCAAGGCGTTTTTTCCTTCAGGACTTCATTTTCTTTCAAGGATTGATTTTCTTCTGATTTTCATTTTAATTCAAGACGTTTGTCTCAGGGAACCTTTATATTCCAAAGATTGTATGTCCGCGATAGGATTCAAAAGGGATTAGCTTTCAATGGAATGGAAAACTAACCAGTTGGAATATGAAAGCTTTTCTAATATTTTGCTCCAGATATACTTTCTAAGTTATAACCTATTGCACGCAAGGATAAGAATCTGTTCCTACTTACTAGAGTGATTAAATGATTTGCGTGTTTTCCCATGACTGTAATAATGACATGCGGAGGATAAAATCGGTTACTAGGAATTGCCTACAATTGACGAACACCTCCTTGCTAAGTAATGCTTTATTAGAGTACTATCATATAATATTGGGGCTTGTTCTTAGTGCGTTTTTTAGTCCTTCATTTCATCTCTATCCTATCAGAGATGAAATAAAAGCGAAAGTATCATTATGAATGGAATATGGTACACTTTTATATATGATTAAAAGCCTTTTCTTTTGCTTTTCAATACTTCGAATTTAGCACTTATATTAGAGACAGTCTTGAACGAACAAAACCACACTATGTAACGTTGATTGCATATTTTCTTTGATTTTCAAACATTAACGTTTTTACTTTACGTTTATTAAAAAGTGAAAATTTTCTTAAAATAAATAATTCTTGTATATTTTAAAAAAAAGCTTTAAGGTGTTTAAGAGACTCTGTTGTCTTATTTTGTATGATTTTTCAAAGCTCATTTCAAAGCGAGAATTTTTTCTATTAAATAAATAATTCCTGTATCTTTTAAAGGGGCTTTATCAGGCTTGAGAGACTCTCTTGTCTGATTGCATGTGTTTTTGTTTCTCATTAAGAAAGAACAAATTTTTTTAAATAAATATTTCTTGTATCTTTAAAAAGGGCTTTACAAAGCTTGAAAGACTCTGTATGATTGTCTGGTTCCATGTGTTTTTTTTTACTTAAAAATCATTAAAAGGTGAAGATTTTTGTTAAATAAGTAAATCTTGTATCTTTTAATAGGGCTTTATGGGGTTTTTCTTTATTTAACACTCATTGAAAAGCGAAGATTTCTGTCAAATAAATAACTCTTTTTTGTTTAAAAGGGCTTTACGAGATTGGAGAGACTCAGTTGTCTGATTTCATGAGGTTTTTATGGCACTTAGTATTAACCAAGTGACATATAGCAATCGCAAATTTTGTCGGTCTGTCGGACTGTCTGTCGGTCCCGGTTTTGCTACTTTAGGCACTTCCAGGTAAGCTAGGACGACGAAATTTGGCAAACGTATCAGGGACCCGACCAGATTAAATTAGAAATAGTCGTTTTCCCGATTTGACCATCTGGGGGGGAGTGGGGGCCGGTTAATTCGGAAAAATAGAAAAAATTAAGTATTTTTAACTTATGAGCGGGTGATGGGATCTTAATGAAATTTCTTGTTTGGAATATGATTGTGTCTCAGAGCTCTTTTTTAAATCCCGACTGGATCTGATGACATTGGGGGGAGTTGGAGGGGGGAAACCTAAAATCTTGGAAAACACTTAGAGTGGAGGGATCGGGATGAAACTTGATGAGAAAAATAAGCACAAGTTCCAGATACATGATTGACATAATTTGAACAGATCCACTCTCTTTGGGGTAGTTGGAGGGGGGGGGGGGTAATTCTTAAAAATTAGAAAAGATTAGGTATTTTTAACTTACGAACGGGTGATCGGATCTCAATGTAATTTGATGTTTAGAAGGATATCGTGTCTTAGAGCTCTTATTCTAAATCCTGATCGGATCTGGTACATTGTGGGGGGGGGAGTTGGGAGGGGGAAACCTAAAACTGTGAAAACACTTAGAGCGGAGGGATTGGGATGAAACTTGGTGGAAAAAATAAACGAAAGTCCTAGATACATGATTGACATAAATGGGACGGATCCGCTCTCTTTGGGGTAGTTGGGGGTGGGGGTTATTTCTTAAAAATTAGAAAAAATGAGGTATTTTTAACTTACGAACGGGTGATCGGATCTCAATGAAATTTGATGTTTAGAAGGATATCGTGTCTTAGAGCTCTTATTTTAAATCCTGACCGGATCTGGTGACACTGTGGGGGGGGGGAGAGTTGGGAGGGGGAAACCTAAAACTTGGAAAACACTTAGAGTGGAGGGATCGGGATGAAACTTGGCGGGAAAAATAAACACAAGTCCTAGATACATGATTGACATAAATGGAACGGATATGCTCTCTTTGGGGTAGTTGGGGGGGTTATTTCTGAAAAATTAGAAAAAATGAGGTATTTTAACTTACGAATGGGGGACCGGATCTCAATGAAATTTGATATTTAGAAAGATATCGTGTCTCAGAGCTCTTATTTTAAACCCGACCAGATCTGGTGACATTGGGGTTGGGGGGTTGGGAGGGGGAAACCTAAAACTTGGAAAACACTTACAGTGGAGGGATTGGGATGAAACTTGGAGGGAAAATAAGCACAAGTCCTAGATACATGATTGACGTAACCGGAACGGATCCTCTCTTTTTGGGGTAGTTTGGGGAGGGGTTAATTCTGAAAAATTAGAGAAAATGAGGTATTTTTAATTTAGGAACAGGTTATCGGATCTCAATAAAATTTGATATTTAGAAGGATATCGTGTCTCAAAGCTCTTATTTTAAATCCTGACCGGATCTGATGACATTGGGGGAAGTTTGGGGTGGGGGAACCTAAAATCATGGAAAACGCTTAGATTGGAGGGATCGGGATGAAACTTGGTGGGAAAAATAAGCAGAAGTCTTACATACGTGATTTACATAATTGAAACGGATCCGCTCTATTGGGGGGGGGGTTAATTCTGAAAAATAAGAAACAATGACGTATTTTTAACTTACGAAGGAGTGATCGGATCTTCATGAAACTTCATATTTAGAAGGACCTCGTAACTGAGATCTCTTGTTTTAAATCTCAACCGGATCAAGCGCAATGGGGGGGAGACAGTTGCGGGGACCGGAAAACTTAGAAAATACTTAGAGCGGTGAGATCAGGATGAAACTGGATGGGAAGAATAGAAACCTGTCTAAGATACGTGACTGAGATAACCGGACCAGATCTGCTCTCTTTGGTGGAATTGGGGGGGAGTAATTTTGAAAATTGAGGTATTTATAACTTACGAAAGGGTGACCAGATCTTAATGAACTTTGATATTTAGAAGGATCTTGTGCTTTAAAGTTCTAATTTTAAATTCCTACCAGATCCTGTGACATTGGGGGGAGTTGGAGGGGGAAACGGGAATTCTTGGAAAACGTGAAAATTGGGGTATTTTTATCTTACGAATAGATGATCGGATCTTAATGAAATTTGATTTTTAGAAGGAATTCATGTCTCAGAGCTCTTATTTCAAATCCCGACCAGATCTTTTGACATTGGGGGGAGTTGGAGGGGGAAATCGTGGAAAAACACTTGGAGTGGAGGAATCGGGATGAAACTTGGTGGATAGAATAAACAAATGTCCTTGATAAGTGATTGACAGAATCGTACTGGATTCGCTCTCTTTGGAGGAGCTGGGGTAGGTGTTCAGTGATTTGGCGAGTTTGGTGCTTCTGGACGTGCTAGGACGATTAAAATTCGTAGTTGTGTCAGGGAGCTGCACACTTTGACTTGATAAAGTCTTTTTCCCAGATTCGACCATCTGGGGGGCTGAAAGGAGAGGAATAATTAGAAAAAATCAGGTATTTATAACTTACGAGTGGGTGATCGGATCTTAATGAATTTTGATATTTAGAAGGACATCGTGACTCAGATCTCTTATTTTAAATCCTGACCAGCATTAAGCCTCTTATTTTCCTTTTTAAATCAATCTTTTGATTCATAGAATTTTGTTAGAGCTCATACCATATGATCTCTTGGCTCTTAGCTCTTCTCGCCTCGTCACAAGTGCCATATGAGCTATTAGCTCTTGTTTCTTTACTTAACAATCATTAAAAGCGAAGTTTTTGTTAAAAAAGTAATTCTTGTATCTTTTAACATGGCTTTACGGAGTTTTAGAGACTCTGTTGTCTTATTCTGTGTGTTTTTTTTTTTTTATTTAACACTCATTAAAAAGCGAATATTTCTATTAAATAAATAAATCTTGTATCTTTAAAAGGGCTTTACGAGGTTTGGGGGACTCTGTTGTCAGATTCCATGTGGTTTGTTCTTTATTTAACAATCATCAAAAAGCGAAGATTATTATTAAATAAATAATTCTTGTATCTTTTAAATCAGCCTTACAGGAGTTGACTGACCCTGTTCTCTGATTTCGTGTGGTTTTTCCTTTACTTGGCGCTTATTATTAAAAAATGAAGATTTTGGTGTAATAAATAATACTTGTATCTTTTAAAAGGGGATTACGAGATTTAAGAGAATCTTATGTCTTATTCCATGTGGTTTTTCTTTACTTAGCAATCATTAAAAAGTTTCGTTTTCAAATAAATAATTCTTAAGACTCTTAAAAGATCTTTACTGGGCTTTCTTAATAAGTGACACCATTGCCAGCCCCTAAAAAATCTTCACCACCCCTTTTCTGTGACTGAGTGCTAGATTTCAGTCTGCCTCGGCCATAAAACTCTTTTAACACCTCCCTGCTTAACTTTAAGCTGTAGAAAGTGTTAGTCCAAGCAGTTGACGTTACCATGGCAATATGTTGAGATAGGTTAGCAGGAGTTTTCAGCCAAAGTCAGAGAGAGATGAGCTGGATTGTTCCCAAATTCACGCACAGACCCAAACACAAACACACACACAAACAAAAACAAACGCACACACGCACAAACACACACACACACGCACATAAATACACAGAAAAACACACACACACATAAACAGACACAAACACACACACAAACAAACACACATACACACATCCACAAAAGTACAAAAACACACAGACAAACACACGCACATACACAAACGCACACACATACACAAACATATACACACACAAAAACACAACCACACACACATACATACACATACACAAATACACACACACATACACATACATAGTCAGGCAGGCAAAAACACAAAGTCAGATACAGAGACTTGCAAAAAGACGCTCAGTCACACAGGCAAGATGGGAGAGACACAAAAAAGCACACACAAAAACACAAAGTCAGACACACAAACACACAGAGTCAGACCCAAAAAACACAAATAGAGACACAGTGGCATGCAACAAGACGTTCAGTAACACAGGCAAGGCGGGAGAGAGACAAAAAAACACATAAGAACACAAAGTCAGACACACAAAAACACAGAATCAGGCACCCAAAAATCACAAGGACAGATACAAAAACACTCAAACAGACATTCTATCGCACAGGCACGCTGGGAAAGTCGCAAGAAAAACACACACACACAAACTCAGACGCGCAAAAAAACAGTCAGACACACAAAAACACAAAGACAGACACAGAGAATGCGATCAGATGGTAAGAAACACAGGCACGGGGGGAGTGAGGCGAAACACCGACAAAGCATGAAGTCAAACACAAAAGGAAACACATAGTTAGACACACAAAAATACTAAAACAAATATAGAGACATGCAATCAGACGCTCTGTAAGAGGCGCGGTAGGAAAAAGACAAAAAAAACGCAAAATACACAAAGTCAGAGACACAAGCACACAGAGTTACACAGAAAAACATAAAGACAGACAGAGAAACACGACAACAGATGCTCAGTCAAACAGACTCGCTGGAAGAGAGACAAAATAAACACAAAAACACAAACTCAGACACGCAAACAAACATAATAAGACATACAAAAGCACAAAGACAGAAATAGAGGCAGGCGATCAGACATTCAGGAACACAGGCAAGGCGGGAGGGTGACAAAATACACAAAAAAACACACAAACACACCGTGTCAGGCACACAAAAACACAAAGACAGACACAGAGACCTGCAAATAGATGCTCAGTCATACAGGAACAGTGAGAGAGAGACAAAACACACACACAAAAATGTAAAGCCAGACATAAAAACATACAAACACACAGAAATAGACACACAAAAACACAAAGACAGAAACAGAAACAGGCAAACAGCCATCCAGTCACATGCAAATAGACGCAGACACACAAGCACGGTTGGAGAGAGACAAAAATACGCATAAAAACACAGTCAGACACACAACAAAGACAGACACAGAGACATGCAAAGAGACGCTCAGTCACCTAGGCAAGCCGGGAGAGAGAAAAAACATATAAAAACACAATGTAAATCACACACACACGCAGATTAAGACAAACACAAAGCAGAAAGACAGACACAGAGACATTTAAACAGACACTCATTCACACAGGAACAATGGGAGAGAGACAGAAACACCCACACAAAAAAAAAGTTGGACCAACAAGCACACAGTGTCAGACACACAAAAACACAAAGACAGACATAGAGACATGCATACATACACTCAGTCACACAAGCAAGCTTGGAGAGATACAAAACAACACAAAACGCAAATTTGGACACACAAACACACTGACTCAGACAAACAAAACAAAAAGGCAGACACAGAGACATGCAAACAGACGCTCAGTCACACAGACAGAGTGGGAGCGAGCAGAAAAGCATACGTAAAAATATAAAATCAAACACACAAACATACAGAGTCAAACACACAAAAACGCAAAGACAGACACAGAGACATACAAATAGACACTAGTCACACAGGCACGGTGAGAGAGAGACAAAAAAAAACACAAACACAAAAATACAAAGTCAGACACACAAACACAAACAGACATACACACAGGCATGGTGGCAGAGAGACCAAAACACAAAAACAGAAAGTTAGACACACAAACACAGAGAGTCAGACATACAAACACACAATCTGAAACGCATCCTCTTTCTTACATGCTAGTAAGTCAGTTTAACCTAAATTAACCTACATAGGGTAGGTTAGGTTAAGTTAGGTTCGTCGTCTAACATAACCAGATCTATCCTAAGGCTATGTTAAGTAACCTTAAGTCCAGCATGTCACGCGAGATTCCGTCATTCCCAATAAATTCATCAAGTCACGCAAGATTACGTCACATCCCACGTGTGCACCGTCATTACGTAACATCCACGTGCTTGTCCCCCTCAGTTACAACTAGGACTTCCTCGCTTGACTAACCGACTCTTACACGTCCAATTTGACAAGACCCAAAGCCCATTACATAGCAAACCAAGAAATCCTGATTTGGCGACCCCCCTGATGGTTTTTTGAAAAGAATCAAAGAAACTATTATGTAACAGATGCCTTCAAATCATAGAAAACATTCCCTATTACGTAGGTGTACTATACCGTTATAGGGGCGCTATAGTGTTGCGCAGGTGCGTGTAAAACCGTCTCGAGGGACTAGGAGCTCCACCCGTATTGGCGCACCCGAAAACAAACGGTCATCACTACTGCTAGAACTCAATTTGAAAGAATAGGAAGATAATTATTATGAACTAATGTTATAAACTTGGAACCCGGTGCCATCCCTAAACCTTGGGTGGGTTAGAAGGGCGAGACAGACTTGTTAAAAGTTTTCCCAAGGAAAGCTCTAGGGACAGATTTAGGCTACATAGGACAATAATGAAAGATAAAATATGACAAATAGGCCACATTCCACATATAAATAATAACAAATTGCCTAAGATTATGCCTTTCGGCTACCCTTGTGCAAACAACCCAAAGTACCCAGAATAGGGTGGGAGGAGATATAAAGGAAACTAGAACTACGCGGGAAATGGCAAAGAGTGATAATTTCAATAAGTAGAGGTAAAGGAGGATAATGCATGGCTGTAATGCCTTCTGAAGGCTACGTGATGCATTGAGCTGTTAGTAGTAATCCAGCTATTTAACCATTGTCCCATCATAAGTTAGATGAAATGAATCAATAAAAAAACAAGGAAGTTGTTCTGATCTTGAAAATTTTGTGATTTTTATACATTTAATGTTTTCTTTAGAATTTGTGTGTTTTTTTACGTTCTTCTGAGTCCAAACCCCCTCCCCCCAAGGCCCAATAAACCTGTGTAGACCTGCCTAAGTCAAAGATATATACCAAAAATACAGCATTTGGTCGAATAAAAATTTGATTTGCAAGCAATTGCTAATGCGCATTGTTTACAGACTACCCTCCAGGGAGGGAAGGTAAAACTATCCCTGGAGGCATATTAATTGGACCTTTCAGCTATCTTAGAAAAATAAAATCAATCACAAGTTTTGATTGAATTTGTTGGGGGCAACGGGGGATCGGATGGCAATTGGCAATTAAGAAGGACCCTAACACTTTCCGATTTTTACCAAAGAAGCCTCTCCTCAGTTTTATGACCATCCTGATCGGAAAAAGAACATTTGAAAGGCCCATCAGCCTTCACTAAGGCAACGATAGTGCGTTGCCTCTAAACGAAATTAAATAAAAAAAAAATTTTTTTTAGCTGAAAGTAAGGAGCGACATTAATACTTAAAACGAACAGAAATTACTCCGTATATAAAATGGGTTGTCCCCTCCGCAATCCCTCGCTCTTTACGCTAAAGCTTTTAATTGTTTTAAAAAGTAGAATTGTGGCAAAGAGTCAAACTTTGGCGTAAAGAGCGAGGGATTGCGGAGGGGACAACCCATTTTATATACGGAGTAATTTCTGTTCTTTTTAAGTTTTAATGTCGCTCCTTACTTTCAGCTAAAAAAATAGTTTTTTTTTATTTAATTTCTGAACGTTTTTGAATTAATGCATGTTTGATTTTGGCTCTCCGCACATAAATTATTAAAATGAAATTTGTATATTAATTCTTTTTTTGGCTAAATGGCTTTCTCTTAGTTTTGATCAGACGATTTTGAGAAATAAGGGGTGGAGAAGGAGGCCTAGGTGCCCTCCCATTTTTCGGCTGCTTAAAAAGGCAACTAGAACGTTTAATTTTTAACGAACGTTTTTATTATTAAAAAATATACGTAACTTATAAATTAGCAACTTACGTAACAAACTTTCATAATCTTATATTTTTATTATGTATACAAGGGTGTTTGTATCCTCGTTAATACCTCGCTCTTTACTCTAAATCTTAAGCTTTGTCCCAATTCTTTAAGAATGACCCCTGAATCAGAAAGGCCGTAGAATAAATAGTTGAAACTACTAAAAATACTTTAGCATAAAGAGCGACGTATTTATCTCCTCCTAAATACCTCGCTCTTTATGCTAAAGTTTTTTTAGAACCCCTCATATGTGTAATAATCTCTGTTCGTTTTAAGTTTAAATGCTATTCCTTCCTTTCATTTGAAAAAAACGTTTTCATGTTTATTTTTCATTGTTTTCTTATAGTAATGCTAGAAAATCATGCGCCCTTTTCCTTGAATTTTTCCTCCCCCATGACAGATTCCTCCAAGGAAAGATCCTCCAACATAGCCTCCTCCCCTCAGCCCCACTCCAAAAACAAAAAAAATCCCCCTGAAAACATCTGTACACTTCCCAATAACCATTACTATATGTAAACACTGGTCAAAGTTTGTGACTTGCAGCCCCTCCCCCAGGGATTGTGGGGGAGTAAATAATACCCAAATACATAGTTATTATGGTTTTCGACTATGTTGAACAAAATGGCTATCTCAAAATTTTGATCCGTTGACTTTGGGAAAAAAATGAGCGTGGGAGGGGGCCTAGATGCCCTCCATTTTTTTTGGTTACTTAAAAAGGGTACTAAAACTTTTCATTTCCGTTAGAATGAGCCCTCTTGCGACCTTCTAGGACCACTTGGTCGATACGATGACCCCTGGGAAAAAAAAAAAAAAAAAAAAAACAAATAAACACGCACCCGTGATTTGTCTTCTGGCAAAAAATACAAAATTCCATATTTTTGTAGATAGGAGCTTAAAACTTCCACAGTAGGGTTCTCTGATACTCTGAATCTGATGGTGTGAATTTCGTTAAGATTCTATTACTTTTAGGGGGTGTTTCCCCCCATTTTCTTAAATAAGGCAAATTTTCTCAGGCTTCTAACTTTTGATGGGTAAGACTAAACTTGATGAAACTTATATATTTAAAATCAGCATTAAAATGCGATTCTTTTGGTGTAGCTATTGATATCGAAATTCAATTTTTTAGAGTTTTGGTTACTATTGAGCCGGGTCGCTCCTTACTACAGTTCGTTACCACGAACTGTTTGATTTGTTTTATCGATAACAAAACTCTCGGAGAGAGTTGAATAAGTTCTTTCTTCAGGATTTTCCGCTAAAAGAAATTTCTTACGACCTCATTAGACATTAATCAATTGACCTATGTATCCTCAAGGAGAAATTAAATTTTAAAAATGTTTATTTTTTTCAACTTACAGTAAGGAACACAAATTAAAACTTCAAATGAATTGAAGTTATTATGTATATGAAGGAGGCAGCTCCTTCCTTAATCCTCGATCTTTACGGACTGTTCATGGACTATTCTTTGTGGCTGATTATGTATGGCTATGCGGTTTGACCTATGTAATTGGATGGCTGAGTAGGGTTAAGGTCCCGTTCAAGTACTTATCTATATTAATTACTAAAGTAATTAATAATTACTAAAGAAAAAAGTCATCATTTCTCCTTCTGTTTTTCTTTTTTGTTTTATTTTCATTATTATTATATATTATTTATTGTTTAATATTTATTATTATTTTTTATAGTTTATATTTTTTATGTTCGGTTTTACGGTGTCTGTTTGTGCTGTTGCACTGATTATTTCTTTCATCACTATAATGCAATATCAAACATAAAACCAGTTTTTTCAGCTGAAAGTAAAGAGCATCATTAAAACCTAAAATGAACAGAAATTATTACGCATATGAGGGGGTTACTGCTCCTCGACACCTCACTCTTTACGCAAAAGTTTTTCAAGTACTTTTAAAAAGAAGCTTCTTATTGCTTAATAATTTCTGTTCGTGTGAAGTTTTAATGAAGCTCCTTACTTTCAGTTGAAAAAAACTTGTTTTTATTTAATTTTTCATCATTTTTTAAACAATGCCAGGAAATCCAGCTATACCTCCACGGTTAAATCCCTCCTCCCCATGTATTTATTCTCTAGACAGTGCAATCCTGGTAAGAACTTACCCTGGACGATTACTTTTAACATCTCCTCACATAAAATTGAGTCGGCAAAGAGAAATCAAGACTTGAGAATAATTTCATATAGGAATTCTGGCATATTTCCCTGGTGTGAAATTTCTCCTGAAAAATTTACCCCCCAAAAAACTTCACTCCCCATGGAAAATTACCCCCGTTGAAAATCGAACCAGCGGAAAATTTGCCCCGCCTGTCCGAAAAATGTATGCATACTTCCCAATAGCAAACACTTTACGCAAACAAAGGACAAATTTTTTGACTTAAAGGCTTTTCCCTGGAGAATCTGGGGTGGGGGGGGGGTTACGATATGTCCAAAGGCATAGATTGGCCGGCCAATTATGATGAACAAAACGGCTATATCAAATTTTGATCAGACAATTTTGAGAAAAAAAGGGCGTGAGAGGGGCCTTAGCTGCCCTTCAGTTTTTGGGTCACTCAAGAAGGACACTATGAATTTTAATTTCCGCTCGAATGAGCCCTCTTTCGATATTCTAGGACCACTGGGTCAATAAAATCAACCCTGGGAAACATCAAACAAACAAATAAACATGCATCAGTGATCTTTCTTCTAGCAAAAAATACACAATTCCACATTTTTGTAGATTAGAGCTTGAAACCTCTTTAGTCATGTTCTCTGATCCGCCCAATCTGGTGGTGTGATTTTCATAAGAATCTATGACTTTTAGGGGGTGTTTTACCCTTTTTTTAAAGAAAAAATCAGGCAAATTTTCTCTGGCTTTTGTATTTTTTTCAACACAATACTTGATGAAACATATATTTGAGATCAGCAAAAAAGCCAATTCTTTTGATACATTTATTGGTATTCAAATTCCGGTTTTTAGAGTTTCGGTTACTATTGAGCCGGGTCGCTCCTTACTGACAGTTCGTTACCACGAACTTTTTTGATACCAAATATGATGGAAATAAAATACTTTAGTGTATATAATAATATAACTTGGGCTATATATTTGCAAATTAGGGGAGTATGGGGGCAAAGTAACATAATCTAACTTAACCTTACTCCCACCCCACCCCTTAATGACAAACATATAGCCCAAATTATGCAAGTTCAATGCATTCTGTTACCTGTTATTTGTCTATGTGGCTGAATAACCGGTTTTCATAGATCGTACATTCAGCAAACTTCTCGAGTGTGTTCTGAATAATACATGAATACCAAGCTTTTTAAAAATACTTCTCATTCAAATTCAACGGCTCTTGTGTTTCAGCAATCTTTCTTAAATAGTTGTGGCTTTTTAAATAGTTAAAAAGCCAAACTTTAGCGTAAAGATTGAGAGCTGAAGAAGGGGCAGCCCCTCTCATATACAAAATAGCTCCTCTTCGTTTTCCAGAAGTAGTTTTGCTCCTTACTTTCGGTTGAAAAAATTTCTTTTTTCTATTTAATTTTTGACAGTTTTTTTTTAAGTCAAGTCATGAAAATCCCATCCCTTCCCTTGTAAACCCTGCAAAATTTCCCCCAGAATGTTTTCTCACCACGGAAATTCTCCCCGTGGAAAACCCCTAGCATAAAATGCCTCTCTCACAAAAAATTTCGTATATTTCCCAATAAAAAAAAAATAATACTATCATCCTTTTCTCCATATGACTTTTCGGCTAATATGGCTTTTTTGGTTGTAAACTCTTGACATAGCGAAGCAAAACTATTGACTTTATCATGGGATCCCTTACGATCTTGAAGAAACCGACCGTCAAAACAGCCTTTAAAGTTGCCAAAAAAATTGTACAACATATGTCCCCAATCTCACAGATGGGGCGCAAAACCTAAAACCTTGATGAAGTAACTAGTCAAACAGTTCGTTGGAGCGACTCAGCTCAATTGTAATTGAACCCCCCCCCCAAAAAAAAAAATTGATTTTAATACCAATAGATATATCAAAAGAATTGGATTTTTATGCTGATTTCAAATATATAAGTTTCATTAAGTTTAGTGTCACCTATCAAAGTTTACGAGCCTGATAAAATTTGCCTGATTTTTGAAAGAAGGGAAAACTGCCCAATAAAATTCATAGAAACTCAATGAAAATCATACCATCAGATTTACCGCATCAGAAAACAGCATTGTATAAGTTCCAAGCTCCTATCTGTAAAAGTGTGGGATTTTGTATTTTTTTCTGTCAGAAGAAAGATCTCATATGCGTGTTTTTTTCTTTGTTCTTTTTTCCAGGGGTGATCGTACTAACCTAGTGGTCCTATAACATCGGGAGAGGACTTATTTTAAAGAAAATTTAAAGTTCGAGTGCCCTTTAAATATTTAAAAGGTAACTAGGCCCCTCGCACATCACTCTTTTTCCAAAATCGTCCGATCAAAATTCCGAGTTAGCTATTTTATTCAGCATTGTTAGAAGGCTTAATAGCGATGTCTTTGGAGTTACCATGACCCCCCACAGCCCCTAGAGAAAGGTCTTTAAGTTATAAAGTTTGCCCATTGTTTACGCATGGTATTTTTTGTTGGGAAGTATACATACATTTTTCGGGTGGGAACGGAAGGACGAATTTTCTGCTGGGGTGTTTTGCACGGGGAGAATTTTCCATGGAGAGGGTAGTTTCCAGGGGGTGAAACTGTTAAGTGGAATTGTACACTCGGGGAATTTGCCAGTATTTATACACGAAATTTCTTTATATGTCTTGCTTTCTCTTTAACGACTCAATTTTACGTGCGGAGGTGTTACGGGCAATTGTCCGGGGTAAATTTTCACCAGGATTGGAGGGGTGAATTTTTCCGGTGGTGATGGAGCCAGATTTCCTGGCATTGTTTAAAAAAAATGATCAGAAATTAAATAAAAAATTAAATTTTCAACCGAAAGTAAGGAGCAAAAGAAATAATTACGTATATGAGGGGGGTTGTCCCTCCTGAAAACTTCGCTCTTTGCGTTAAATTTTCAATTTTGTCTAAATTCTTTAAATACGACTCCTTAAGCACAAGGGTCGTTTAATTAGAACAAAAACTAACTTTTTTAAAATTGAAAAAACTTTACCGTGAAGAGCGAGGTATTGAGGAGGGGGCAACTGCAACTCCCTTCATGTGCTTATTAATTTCTTTTCGTTTTCCGTTTGTAATGTTGCTCCTTACATTCAGTTGAAAAAACTTTATTTTTTTATTTGATACAAGACAGAGAGCCTTTGTTAGGGATTCAATGCTCGTTGGTTAAAGATTCATAAGCAATTCGTCGTTAACGAACCAGAAATGACAATGTAATCAATCTAATTTTTGTGTGCTATAACTTATGATATAAAGCAAAAGCAGTTCTTTGATTTTGAATGAATAGTTATCATTTATTTGTTGTAGTTTTGCTGCTGAACAGGGACATTTTAGGTCCCTAAATTGAGCAGTATATTATTGATTGTAAGTGCAATTTTAGTAGTTTTTATTTGATGAAATAAACGCATACCTACCTACCTACCTACCAGTTGTTGATTTTGAGCTATTTAATATTATCCTTTATTGCTATTTTCGCAAAAAGAAATAGTAGCTAATTTATTTACTAATATCTCATGGCGTTTTCCATTAAAATTCTTATATTAAAATGAGCAGCTGAATGTCAAGGTTAGACCATCGATTAAACTACCTTTTTTTGCTGCTTGATTTGGAAAAACCACTTCTTCGTGCAATAAATTGCAACATTCAAAAGACAAGTAGACTATCACTATTCCAACAGATGCAAAATGTCGTGAGGGACTATTCACTTTATTTTGGTTCTTAAATAGCGACGAAGACCACACTGCCTTTCCATCATAAACAACAAATAAACAAGTAGAACAAATAGGATTTTTTCCTGTAAGACAGTGGAGCTCCAAACTTTGAATAAATATTTTGACCCTATGTCAAAAGAGCTGCCCTCAGCAGAACACAAATGAAAATATAAAAGAGGAACTTATATTAAAATACAACCATTAAAACTAGAAAAACAAAAATAAAAAAAAACTAAAAAAGCGTTAAACAAAAAAGTCGTTGAAGTAAGTAAACTAGGGCAGTTTAATTTCTTTTTTAGTTCTAATGATCGTATTTAAATGAAGGTTTCTCTTTTATGTTTTCATTTATGTTATGCTCTAGGCACAACCCTTGGACATAGAGCCGAAATATTCATTTAAAGTTTGGAATTCTAATGCCATAAGGAAAAATTCCCTATTGCTCTAATTGTTTATTTGTTGCTTATTATGATTCTTGTTGATTCACAAAAAAATGCATTATTTCATTGAATTAGGTACAAACCTGATTCGAAAGTTTAATTTAGACTTCCCTCAATATTTGTACCCTAACCCATCCCCCCATTTGTTCGCTCTAGCTTGTGTCCTACAAACCTCTATTTTGTGTGTTAGTAGTCCAATTTTGTCTCATGTTCCTGTCCTATTCATAATCAGCTCAGGTCTCAGTGTACCCCTCCCCCCAACATCTTCAAGGAGAATGGGATTTATTTTAATTAAATTGAATTTTATTTTTGATATCATATCTCTTAATTACCACCATAGCTTTATAAATTTAGTTTGCCCATATGCCAGGGACATATCGACGACTTTTTTCACAAGCTATTCAAGTAATTTAATATATTTTGAATTTTGAGCCCTAAATCTTCAACAAGTTAAGTGGTTACCGCCTGCGTAAGACACTTAAGTGGAATGGACAGGAGTGCCAGACAACTACCTGATAAGTGGAGGGGAGTGGCATCAGAATATTACTGTAATCTTTTCAGATTCTTTTCAGATTCACCGGTACTTTCACGTCAATTCTCTGACTGAAATTCTGGTAGATTTCCTGAGTAATAAACTAGCAGATCTCTTAAATATCATGTGGTACATTTCACGAATTTTGACAATCACGGCTTCCCCTCTTCAGACAAAATTTAATAGTTTTTTTTTTCGTGTATGGTCTGGCAAGGGAGGAGTATCCGCAAACTCCTCCACCTCTCTGGATTTCCCTGGACATGCATAGGTACGCAGAACTAATTTCTATGGTATTATTTCCTTGTGATTGGGAGACTCTGAATGTTTCAGTAATTTATCTTTTTTTGCATTGCTTCTGACAGCAGTGCATTTTCACTAACTTTCGATTTCGTTGTAAATAGGTGGGGTTCAATGTACTAAAAGAAAGGCAGCATTTGTGAATCTAAGGCTCATTTTATAAGATAACAACTTTAACTTAGTCTAACTGGGTTTAAAATACTGTGTATCAAACTTGATTCGCTTTTTAGACACATATATAACTCGTGCGTCATCTATGTGTGGTATATACAAGCCTTGGGTATTTTTCATGTATATTAATCTTGTTACCATATATAGCAAGGGGATTTTTTTTCAAATATATTTGTCAGTCACTAAATATACAGTAATTAGCGGGATTTTCCTTTTGAAAATGGGTTTGATCAGGTCAGGTTTAAATGTTTTATGTTTTCAATTCAAATACTTCTATGATAAACACACCTGAAGCATCACAGATGCTCAACAGCATAGAAACGAGCTTTTTTGGAACAAGAAGGACTAGAACAACACGCGCGACTGTGTCTAGCTAATCTACCCCCAATTAGCCTGAAATCATTCGATAAAATGAAAAGCTGACTGCTATTAGTAAGTTCAAATCAGGTCAAGTTAAAAAAAATGAGCCCCGCTCGGACATACACCCAACAGTTTATTTCAGAAGGGGCAAATTTCACCTGCGATGAAAAAAAAAGATAGATAAATTTTATATTTTAAAAAGGCGGGAAATTAATGGGAGCCCCGTAAGAACCTAGAAACTTTTGGAGGGTAAGCCCCTCTGTATATGCTTGGCCTGTCTTCTCGCGAGAAAACAAGAGCTCGATCCTCTTAACCATTAGTGTCTACAAGTTTGTTTAATGTCCTCACTTTTTATCGCTAGTTCAGCACTGATGTTAGCCGCCATCTAATTAATCACGTATTGTAACAATCTAATTAGTTGCAGTAATAATTAGAGGATTTGGTCTATTCTTAGAGAGATTAAAGTGTTCATTTGGATCAAAATAATTATACTTAAGGGTTTAATTGCCAATACGGTTAATATGACATAATAACTTACATCCAAAATGCATTAGCCCTTCTGTCCTATACTTCTTCAAGTCCACACCACTGGCGGTGCTGTCACGTCCCCCCTTTGAATTGGCTGATGGTATATATATTTCTCCCAAATATTGCTTCACACCCTTATCCAAAGTTGCATAGGCTTTCACACGCAATGTCCCCAGCTCTAGTAGGGATTTGGCCATTTTGAAACTATGCTCGTGGGATACCGCCAGCTGAAATAAATACAGGAAATCATAAAAGGGACCAGTTACATACGGAGATTCATCAGTTTCTTTTTTCTATAGGGGGTCAACCTAATCACAAATCAATGTAAACTATTTCACTGCTTCAAACGAGAGAGGAAATATTTCCAATATTAAGAATTCACGCGTTTCTGAGATTTAATATTCTCATCTTAAAGTACTATTTTTGTCCTCGTCTCAAAGATTTATGTCATCTCCCTATTTTCTTCCTATATAATCACCTAGTCTGTATCATCGAAGACTCCGTTCAGACGTCCAACTGACTTTTAATGACTTTTAGTCACTAATGAAACAATAATTAATTAATCATAACTTTTAATCAAACAAGGGAGAGAAAAAAAAAATATACCCTGTGTTCTCCAAGATTAAATATCTTAATCAAATTATGAAACTGAAACTTAAACAAGTCATTTTTGAAGTTACTGTTCGACTCTCTTAGACTATTATGCTTAATTAAGTTTTTGCCATTTCATTTGAGGTCATTCAAAATGCACAGAAGCACACATACTATGAGTCTCTAGCTTGATACTTTTTGGTTTAGTCATTCCTTTACCATTTTCCAAGAAGATAAGTGATCAGGAAACTTAAATGAAGTTTTTTTTTTTACTTCAATTTGTGATAACGTTTTAAACTAAAGCCTATATTAAAACAGATACAAGATTGTGCAAGGGGCTGATAAAAAAAAAAAAAATTATAGAATATAGATATGCTTCTGCAGAATATGAAATAGGACTAAAATTTGATCTACATAAAATTTGAGGGTGAAAGTTTTTTTCCCCTTTTTCTTTATTCAGTAGTTTTTTTTTCTTTTTTTGAATGTTTAAAAGAATTGACGAGTAGGAGACAAATACAATATTTATGAAGGAAATAGTGAAGATTCTATTGTGTCGAGAGGCGGCCTGGGTGCAAAAACTCCTTTGTAGACGCTTGGCTGTCATGTTTAGGGATAAAATTATGTTTTTCCAGTAGCCTTGAAATAAAGTTTCCCTCCAATTTAAACAGACGGAATTCGAGGAAGCTCAAAAGGCACGGGGTATAAGGATCAAGAATATCAAGTCTCATATTTTATAGTCTGGCCATCCCTTTACTCATTTCTGATCACGACGCTAAGCTAAAGTGACGCAAAGGGGCACAAAGGCCCCTTTGTAGACACTTCGATGTCATGCTCAAAAACAATATTCTCAAAAATTGATCTCAAAAAGTTGAGAGATAGGCATCAGCACTGAAGACAGCTAAACAGACAACACTCAGAAATTGCAAGTGCAAAACGAAGATGAAGAAAAATTACCCCAAACATAATTGAAGTATTACTACCCAAACCAGAATGGTTAACTCAGTCGCATATTTCGATCGAATATCCATGCTTTTTTTTTATTTTACTTCCCCATTTTCTCTTAGTTCTTTTATTTTTCTCTAATTTTATCTTCTTGATTTTTATTTAAATTTGGAATTGTTTAAAATTAGTCATTGTTTTTTGTTTTGCCTAGGTTAAGGATGCCTAATTGTTTATAAAGGATACAATATTGAAACAACATTTTTTACTTTGACAATTTTCTGCCTAAAGTCAAGTTACCTGACTGTTTTTTTCTTATTTCTCTGACAAATTCAATTCGATGCTCAAAATTGTATCAGTAGTTATTCCCAGAAAAACATAATGTGCTCTTCTATGATTTCTTCATGAGTGTTTCTTTGCGTGTTTGTGCACAGCTTTAATTGTGTGTTTATCACATAGTGGTGGTAACAGCAATTTAGAAAGATAGTACAGTACAGAAAGATCGGAAGATCATTGAAAGCGAAAGGACGGATGTATATGAAGTGAAAGATGAATGAATTAATTATCATTATTACGAGTACTGATAATAAACCGGGAACTCGTGCATTATTCGGTACACACTCGAGAATTTGCAAATCAAACAATTCGTGGGAACGAAATGTAGTAAGGAGCGACACGGATCAATAGTAACCAAATCTCTACAAAATTGAATTTTGATACAAAAGCTACATCAAAAGAATCGCATTTTAAAGC
Organism: Artemia franciscana; assembly: GCF_032884065.1. NCBI lineage: Eukaryota > Metazoa > Arthropoda > Branchiopoda > Anostraca > Artemiidae > Artemia > Artemia franciscana. Next base: position 1,586,421 of record NW_027062617.1, read on the forward strand.
TTATTTTAAATATATAAGTTTCATCAAGTTTAGTCTTACCCATCAAAAGTTACGAGCCTGAGAAAATTTGCCTTATTTTAGAAAATAGGGGGAAACACCCCCTAAAAGTCACAGAATCTTAACGAAAATCACACCATCAGATTTAGTGCATCAGAGAACCCTATTGTAAAAGTTTCAAGCTCATATCTACAAAAATGTGCAATTTTGTATTTTTTGCCAGAAGGCAGATCACGGATGCGTTTTTATTTGTTTTTTTTTTTTGTGTTTTTTCCCAGGGTGATTGTATCGACCCAGTGGTCCTATAATTCTGCGAGAGGGCTCATTCTAACGGAAAGAAAAAGGTCTAGTGCTCTTTTTAAGTGACCGAAAAAATTGGGGGGCACCTAGGCCCCCTCCCACGCTAATTATTTTCCCAGAGTCAACGGATCAAAATTCTGAGATAGCCATTTTTTTCAGCGTAGTCGAAGAACCTTATAATTATGTCTTTGGGGACGACTTACTGCCCCACAGTCCCCGTGGGAGGGGCTACAAATTACGGACTTTGACCAGTGCATACATGTAGTAATGGGTATTGGGAAGTGTATAGACGTTTTCAAGGGGATTTTTCGGGTGGGGGAGGGTTTGAATAGAAGGGGGTATGTTGGCGGAACTTTCAATCCAGGAATTTGTCATGGGGGAAGAAAATTTCCATGAAGGGAGCGCAGGATTTTCTAGCATTATTAAAAAAAAATTGAAAAAAAAAAAAAAATTTCAACTGGAAGTAAGTAGCTGCATTAAAACTTAAAACGAACAGAAGGTATTATGCTTATGAGGGGCTCACCTCCTCCTAATACCTCGCTCTTTACGCTAAAGTATTTTTAGTAATTTCAACTATTTATTCTACGGCTTTTTTGATTCAGGGGTCATTCTTAATGAATTGGGACAAAATTTAAGCTTTAGTGTAAAGAGCGAGGTACTGACGAGGGAGTGAACCCCATCATATATGTAATAAAAACATGAGAATACAAAAGTTCGTTACGTAAGCTAATTTATAAGTTACGTATACCTTTTACTAATAAAAACATTCGTAAAAATTAAAATTTCTAGTTGCCTTTTTAAGTAGCCAAAAAATCGGAGGGCAACTAGGCTTCCCCCCCCTCCCAGTCCCTTTATTCTCAAAATCATTCGATCAAAACTATGAAAAAGCCATTTAGCCAAAAAAATAAATATACAAATTTTGTTTTAGTTATTCCTCTGCGGAGAGCCAAAGCCAAAACATGCATTTATTCAAAAACGTTCAGAAATTAAAAAAAAATTTTTTAACTGAAAGTAAGGAGCGACATTAAAACTTAAAACCAACAGAAATTACTTCGTATATGAAAGGGACTGCTTCCTCATCAACGCCCCGCTCTTTGCGCTAAAGCTTTTTACTGTTTTAAAAAGTAGAGTTAAGAGAAAGAGTCAAACTTTAGTGTAAAGAGCGGGGCGTTGATGAGGAAGCAACCCTTTTCATATACGAAGTAATTTCTGTTCGTTTTAGTTTTAATGTCGCTCCTTAATTTCAGTTAAAAAAAACTTGTTTTTTTTGTATTTAATACAGATAAGGACATTAACCGGTTTTTAAGGTCTTTTTACCAGATAATTAGCTTCAGATCGGTAGAAAACTTACTATAGCTATATTTTAATTAAGTATTTAGATGGTATTTTGGTTAGGTAGGGTTAGGTTACGTAATTAATACAAAGTGTTCTGGGCGGCCCCCACCCATATTTTGTTGTTGTAGTTTTCATGATTTTGTTACCACAGTATTTTATTTCCGCTATGTTTCGGTATATTTCATTATGATTAACCAATCTTCATTTCTCGAGTGTGTACCGAACCAAAAAATACACAAGTACCTTGAACTGTCTTGCAGCAATGATGAGATTGCCCAGTACATTAAAGAATATAATGGCATTATGAGTTATTCTATGTCATAATTATGTGTGTATCTCTTAAACTTCTAACAAATCATGGATCACAAAATACATAATTTTTATCTTTTTATAACAATGTTACTAAACTTTTTGATCAAATCTTTTTCCATTGATAGTATCATTTTAAAGTGACATTATTCACCGATTTAGTTTTATAATAATAAAGCAGCAAAAGTACATATCATTTCACGTTAAAGAATGTTCAAAAAAATTAATAAACAAACTTCAAACGAAGTCCTATTTTACTTTGAGTTTCCTCCCCTATAATTCAATCCAGGAATTCTAGTGCCTTTTAATAAACAAAATAAGGTAATAGTTGTATATACAGCTCACCGTTCCGCCTTGGAAGGACCGAGAATACTACCAAGAAGCCAATAAAATATAAATTTGAGGTTTCCTAGGGGAGAGATTTCATAAATAATTTTTTATTATGGTATTAACTTTTTTGCGTTAAAACCTTTAAGTGCCTCTAATTATGGAAATAGTTTTTTTCTCCAACTAGGCAGTTAAAGTTTTGCAAAGAAACACAAGATATTGCAACAGGATAACAATTAGTGGGAAAAAATTAAACTTCTGATAAATGATGAGGGGCGGCAACCCTTACGACGATACGTTATCAGACATGCATCAAGACTCTTGACAATTGAATATCACGCTACGAATGACAACTAAATTACTTTCGAATTTTATCCACTTAACTCAATGAGGAAATAAAACATTCAGCACCTGTGTCAATAAATACACAATAGAAAGTACTCATTATAAGAATAAATGTTATTAAGGAAAAGAAACTTATTTAGAAACACCCTAACAAAATCAATGGGCGATTCAATTTTATCAAACAGATGATCCCTGGTGATTTATTTAATAAAACGGTTTTGTATTACTTTAATAGTGGGAGTTTAATTATTAATCACGACGATTGCATTTTGTCTTCATTAAACCTTTGTCCTATCTCTGACGCATAAATATGTTTTAGGAAGACGTAAGGGAATTTCTCAGAGTTTGGACTTTAAAAATAATTTTTCCATTAGACCGTTGAATTCCAACTATTAAAACTCACATTTATTTCTAAACTTAATTGAAACGTAAGATTTGAAGATATTTAGTCTTATGGAAAAAAGTAAATCCACAAAAATAGAATTCTAATACCAAGCTAAAGTGTTCTAGTTCTAATTATGACAAGTTGCAAAAAAAAAAAAAAAACAACAAATGATTAATATAAAAAATGGCAAATTATTTATTCTAACTAGTATTTCGTAGAATAAATTTTAAATTCATTAAACTCAATCCTTATTAGAACTTCCTTAAACCTTCGTCCTGATCTTAAGGCACAAATAAAGTAAACGGGCTCAAAGGAACTTGCAAGATTTGAGACACAAGACTCAATTTCTTGGCATCAGACTGTCAAGTGCTAATCGGTAAAACTTAAATTCGTTTACGAATCAATTTGAATCTGAAATTTTAAGTAATTTACTCTCATCAAGTACCAGGATTCTGATATCTAGCTTTAGTATTATAGTAATTGTTAGTACGAATTCCAAGAAAAAAAAAATTGGGATCCCCTTTCCAATGACAGCTCCTGTAGCCACCCAACGGACAAGATTTTTGAATGTAAGATTTTTGATTTTAGAATGTTCGGATTTTCAAAAATCTGAATGCCACTGAAAATCGGATTTTGGAACGTTCAAACGCTAGCACAACAGTCAAAGGTAAAACAGTTAGAGAAAAAGATGACCCGTTATTTTCAATGGCCATGAAACACGATGTGAAACAGGTCAGGCCTTAGTCATTTCAAAACCTGAGGCAAAAGCACTGATTAGTTGGAATTCCGTAGCAGCCGCATTATCACTGCGCGATTCCATGGGAAGCATGCCAAAATGACCATGGTTGGTTACTCTGCACCTATGAACGAGGCTACAGAGTATCAGAAAGAGATTTTGTACAGTCAACTAACAACCTTCCTTAAAGATGTACCCAGGCATGACATCCTATGTGTCATTGGGGATTTCAATTTGAAGGTTGCAAACGGTGGGGATTATTGTGTCGAAGTCTTGGGCAACCACGGTCTTGGAGAACGCAACGAAAATGGAAAATCGCTTATTAAAATGGCTCAGTCCTTCGGCTTGGTTGTTGGCGGCACTCTCTTCATCCATAAAGAAATACACAAGTACTCCGAGACTTCACCTGATGGACACATAAAAAAGAGACCGACCACTTTCTTATTAGCAAGAAGTGGCAGACGTCATTGTGATTTGAGCGCACTTAGAGATGCTGATATATTCTCTGACTATAGCATGACGGGTGTCAAAATCAGAGTAAAGTTGTCGGACACGAGACAGATGAGGACGACAAGGAAACAGCCCTGTGACTGCAAAAAAAAACAAGTGACCAATAAATACGGTTACAGTTTGTGCCAAAAATGACCAACAGGTTTGAAATATTTAGTCTGCTGCGAAATAGAGCTCTGGAGACAACTTGGACTGCTATCAGACAAACCTATCATTATACTGCCTACGAAACGTCTGGAATGAAAGTCACCAAAGGAAGAATGAATCTCCGTCAAATCATGGGATTTGATCGAGATAAGGACTGACAAGAAGAAATAGTTTCTCAACATTCTGTCCCCTGGTGCGAGCCACCCCCCTGAGCCGCGCTCTAAACCAATGAGATAGCTGGAAAGCGTTTGAAGACAGATAGACCCGTCAAAAATGAGTCTGGATGACTTCTTACTGATCCTGCTAAAATGAACGAAGCCTGGGCGACACATTTTGGAAAGTTGTTAAAAAAACCACCACCTGCTGATCCTCCGGATATACCAGACACACCATTTCTAATCTGTCCGCCGATATCGAAGCACCCTCTAGTGGAGAGATACTAAAGGCAAACCGAAGAAATTCCTAAGGATTGGACAAAAAGCACTCTTGCCAAAATATTCAAAAAGGTGACGCTGAAAAGTGCTGAAACTGGAGAGGTATTAGCCTTGTGTTAATATCTAGCGAAGTTTTGATGACTATACTCCTTAATAGAATCTAACCAGCATTTGAAGATCATCCCTGGGAGGATCAGCTTAGATTCCGGCCAAACCAGTCTTCTGCCAATCTTGTATTTACTCTTAAAATGCTTTAAGAAGAAGCAAATGAATGGTGCAATAAGCTGTACTTGGTCTCTATAAACTTCGAGAAAGCTTTCGACTCGGTATATCGTCAAACGCTTTGGAAAGTTCTTCTATACTTCGTTATTCCTGATGTGCTCATCCGAATCACTCAAGCCTTCTACAAAAACAAAGAATGTTGCATGAAGGCAAGCGACAAGAGCACCCGTTACTTTTGTATCATGACAGGGTGAAGCGAGTTCGTGTGCTATCACTACTGCTATTTATCTCCTATTATATTCTCCGGACCTGCGACAGACACGGAATCCAGTTGGATAACAAAAGACTTGGAGATGTCGATTTTGCTGACGGTATCAGTCTCCTAGAGTCCTGTAAACAAAAACTCCAGCAATACATTAAGCAAGTCAGAGACATTGTTGAACCTTTTGGTATCAAGATAAATACCAGCAGTGAAAAAATTATGGCAAACAATGGATTAAACTCGATCTACGATGCCAAAATCAAACAATAGAGCAAGTCGTGGAATTAAAGAACTTAAGAAGTACCATCCACAATCCAAGATTGTGTCAAAGAAATTTCAGGCTAAGAATCGGCGAGGCTAAAGTATTCTTCAAGAAACTGCCTCAAAATTGGCGCAGCCAGAGTTACTCTCTCTGACTTAGACTGAGACAGTCTAACAGCAACGTCCTCTCAAAGCTTTGATTTGGTTCTGAAACTTGGCCCCTAGATTAACAACTTGAAAGGAAACTCCTCCCGTTCGAAAACATATATTTCAGGCACATCCAAAATATGCACAAGCCCCAAAAAGTAACAAACACTACTATACGACAGATGACGTCTCAGCCACTGATAATCCAAGTGATCAAATATAGGAAGTAGAGATGCCTTGGTCGTGCGATCTATATACCCGAAACTTGACTATCAAAGGTCGTCCTTCAGGGGGCAGCCAGGTGCTACTAGAAGGAGAGGACTCCCCAAAAACACCGCACTTCGCAGCAACCTGACTGACCTCACAAATCTCAATGCTTCAATCTACCCTGATTGAGAAGATGCCTGGGCAGCCGCAGCGATGATAGATGACTGGCAACTCTTCTAGGATGCCCTGAGCACCTCTGGGGGCCCAGGAGGATCTAAAGTACAATGTCATTGAGTTTGTTTTTGATGCTTACTAATGCCGTATTTGTGGTAAAATTAAATAAAAAAAATTATAAGTGAACTTAAAGATCGAAACTAATTCTGAAAAACAACAGAAATTGCTCCGCATGTGAGGTGGATTGCCTCTTCCTTAATGCCTCCTTTTTTAACCCAATGTTTTATAGTGCCTTAAATATATTTTTTATTTTGAATCAACGGCCCTTGCATTTTAACGGTAAATAAAACAATAGGGCCAAAAGCCAAAATTTAACGTTAAGAGCAAGCAAAAGGACAAACAAAAGCAAGCTGTGAAATAGGCATGCCAAATATGCTGTATGAGCCGATGGCGTCTGCGAAATAATAGATATCTATTGGTGTATTTATCTTTGCTCAAAACACAGGAATCTTTGTAAAGTTTTAGTCTAATCAGAAGCTTCAAGCTCCAATTTCTCACTTGTTTCTTTTTTTCTTTTTTCTATTTGCAAGGGACTTGACTTGGTTTGACGAAATATATGAAAATACTTACATAGCCTGAAAATCGACTTCCTGGTTTGAAGAAAGGATTTCTAGGTCCTAAGAAGGTAATGCGGACTGCAGGGTCTACAATTTTGGTCTCGGCAAAAGAAGTCCTCGCTTCTCCTAAGTAGCCATTGTACACAGTTGCTTCGATCCTTAAAATTGTCCCCAACGTGCTTCCTCCAGGGCTAATCGGAACTTGTTTTAGCGGTATTGAAAACTTGAATTTGTGATTCTAGAAATAGCAGATCCTAGAAACTTATAGTCTATACACTCCAGGAGTAAAGTGGCTTTCACATAACATACATAATTTTTTATACTAAGCAGTTAAGGAACGTCACGTTAACATAACCTTCTGAATTTAAGCAAGTCCTTTAATTCAAATTTATCTCAAAAACTTACAAAATCATCATTAGCAACGTCTAAAGTCATCCAAACCATCTGAAGCAAACGAATCAAAATAAAAATTGTGGAATAGAGATTCAAGCTCTGATCGAGCGTGATGTGATGAAAGGTCTTCTAGGAAAAAAATTATTAATCTGTTTTTAAAATGCGTTAATTACTCATCCAAAAACTATGTTGCTGTGCATACATTATCCAAAAACACAGTTACTGTATGTTGACTTTTCCATACCACAACATAAACTCCTGCAGCCTTAGATTTTAGGTAGAGCTTGAGTCTACTTGGCACTGCTCTTGTTACGGACAAAATATGGACTGCAAGACTATATATCTTAATGTAAATTCTTAAGTTATGTTAGTGTGAAAGGCTCTACGGTGTAGCGTAAAAAAAACATTACACAGGCAAACAGTGCATAATAAAAACCCAAAAAATTTTTATGACAAAAGGTTAAATTTGGTAAAGGGAAATCAACCATCTTAAACAATCCAAGGTTTAATTTCCCCATAACTAAATGTTATTTTTATCTGGTTATAACGGCCCAAGGAACGTGAATAATATTCTTTGGGTAGGTATCAAGCATGTAGGCATTGGACCTGCCAGGGTAAAGCACCCGAGAAACAATAAGGCAATATCTATAATATTTAAATATGCATGTTGAAATACAAAAATTTTGAAAGCCAGATACCAGTAAAGATTTGAATTTTTCATAGATTTTCTTTCTGAGTCTCTAGCTAACCTACAAGATAATGATTGAATTGTAGTATTTTGGATAGCTTTGGTAGATTTGTAAACGCAGCAGAAATATTACAATCTTTACAGCTAGACGGAACAAAAGAAGGATGGATAAAAAACAAAATAAGGAAAACAGAGCGTTAAAATAAGGATTCTTTTCTTAACTTAAGCAATTGAACTGGATTCCAAGACAAGGTTCTGGACACTGATTCAAAATGACTGTTAACTGTTAACGGTTCATCGAACACCACGCCTATGTACCCAACTGGTTCTTGAAGTTTAATTAGTTTACTGATATAATAAACATACCGCATTTATAGGTAATAATCACCCTCAAAACTATTGAGAAATGTGACTTCTTGAAATTAACTTGAAATTAATCAGTTTACCTAAAACCAAATAAACACATGATTCAATGGTCGCACTGAAAGCTCAATAAGAGTAAGCATTTTAAAGCGCCGCAAGTCCTGTTATTAAAAAGTATTCACTCACCCAGCGCTCTGTTTTATTGTAGAATTCTTTGAAAGCAATGTCACTGGTTCTTTTGGCCAGACATCGTACAGTAATATCTCCAAACTTGATCTTGGCTGGGTGAAACTGGGACGTTATGGTGCCACTCAATGATTCATCTGAAGCAAAAATGTATGGTGGACTTTCTATCGTGAACTGTAAAAACAGTCTGTTGTCTTAATGATCATTGTCCTAATATTTAACTGTATTTTGATGAAGATCATATGTTTTTGGCATTTGTTCATACTAACAGGAAGGTAAGTTCCCCTCAATTGAAGGGAAAACAAAAGGCCCATTCACAAAATATTGGTTGGTTCCAATATTCAAACGAATACTAAAGTTGGTCAATTCCAGATTTGGGAACAAACTAGAGCTTAGAGTAAGTCAGTAGAGTCAGTAGGAATGGGCCTTGAATACCCTATGATCAACAATTATGTTGTCAGGCAGTAGAACGAAAAAATAAATAGAGAGAAGGCACCCTCTGAGGAATTTTATATGGCGTTTCATTCAGTAAAAAAAAACAAAAAAACATACAAATAAAAAATAAAAAAAAATCAAAGAATAACGTTAATAAATTTTAAACTAATATTAAATATGTCGAAAGCTGTAGGAAATCCTACTATTTATCCGATACGTATCCCTATTCATTTTCATAAGCTTTTCAGGACTACATGACCGACTATTCTTACTGCATTTACTTTAACTGCATTTAGTTTCGACTTAAATCCAGTGTTTCGACTGAAAAAGTGTGAGTCACTTTTTCCCGAATGTTCAAACCGAATTATTAATAGACTGAGCTTCAAGCTATACATCGTCTTCCCCCAATCAGCAATTTGGTAGGTCATATTAAGAGGTCCTGATAACTCCCGATCGGTCACTTGCCCCATGCTACGGGCATTGCAGCATTATCCTTTGTTATGTATTATTGCGTATTTCTCACCCTGTTTTCAGGGTGTGCTTGACGTGTTTCCCACTTGAATATTGCTCTTAAATTTATTTTATTTTTTGTTTTTTACCGACTAAGACTGGTCTTCTTTCAAAGATGTTACGTCACATATTGAAGCCACTGCGACCTCTACAACAGAGTTTTGATGCTTAAGTAAATTAAAACATTGTCTATAAATAGAAAAGAAGAAGTATTACTATTTAAAATTGCTAAAAGTAAAGCTCCTGGTAAGATTTACCAATTCCCCCTCCCTCGAAGAAATTTCCAATTATCTGAATGCTAAAAGATCCCGGTTAGGATATTTGGGCATTAAAATGCACTGCTTGATGCATCTACTTCCCATACCTACAAGATGACCCACCGCCCCGCCTTCACAGGAGCTGGCACGCTTATACATCATTGCATATAATTTTTTAAAATAAGAAGCAAGTTCGCTTACTTTGACAAAACATAAAGCCGTTCAAAAGTGGGGAGGGGGCAGGAAAAGCTACCACCGAAGGCCGTGGCTTACACATTCGAAATTTTTGCTTATATTTCAGTCGGGAATTTTTCCCCGGGTACCAACAACCCTAGGAATGGCTCTGATTAAGCTTTAAAATAAATGTCAGATCATTTTTCTGCAGTAAGAAGGGCGGTAACATCTTGCAGCAACCTTGTTTAGGCTTAGCTTAAACGAGGAGAGACTATAGATTGATATCCTATCACCTCCCCCATCCCTACCTAGATTTATTTGACGGCTTATGGAGATTTCATCAATCTGAGCATTGATGTAGGCTCTTTTGGTATCTGACCATGAACTAAAACTGGAACAAACTTTAACAATTTACGTTATAATCAGTAGCCGATTGACGCAGAAAAAAATGGACATAGAATGTATACTTATGGAGTTTGTTTGATTTTAACAGTAAATCTGTAGAATTTGGTCCATTGTGCTATGCAATTTGTCCATGAAGCTTTTTTTTGAAGGCAAAAAGTGTGAAAGCAAACCAAAATCAATATATTGGTGTGCTACGACTTACAACTGCACAGCATCTACACAGGCTGAAACTACAAATAGTTTGAATCTACTAATGTAGTGGAGTTAAAATTGTCCCTACTTCAAATAAAAATCCTTTCGGAGAGATTTATCAACTAATGAAAAATACACTGAACTTGGTTAACATGATTTTTGTTTTTTGCCGTGAGCTAGCTTTTTGTGTAAATATCCCCATTGCCTCACCATGATTTTATTACAAGGTATTAAGACAGTTCAAATGCCTCCGCTTGTTTTCCCCTGGTTGCTTAGCACTTGCTATCCTAATGGCTCCAAAACAACATGCATTTATTAAAGTTTGAAACTAGAACCAGATTAAAACGTTGATGAATAAATGTTAATAATAGGCAGTTGACAAATCGGTAGTCATTTTTTTGGGAGGCTATAAAAGATATCGTAGGCTAGGTTATTAATGTAGGCTAGGTTATTCTTCATGTAAATCGATAAAAAAAATTAACGGGAAAGAACAACAGCTGAAGACTAATGAACTGATAGAATGCGCATTGGGACATTTTCTGTAAAATTTAAAGATTTTAGAATTTCAGAGCTAATTAAAGAAGTTTGAACATACTGGAGCAAATAAATACAATGAAATATTTCTTTTCTAGATCCACATAATGGTTGTTTCTTTTTAATTTGAAAGATGAAAGCATGGAGCAGCAATATCTGAAAAACGATAAAAAGACATGAAACTTGTTTTTTTACTCATTCTGCACGGTCTAAGGACATCGATGATAATATCATCGAAGTTTTCTGTTCCATATTGGTTTATGGCAATTTCTTACACGGAAAGCGATTGGTTCTAAGGCCATAGGACTTCCATTAAGCAAAAAAAAAAAATCAACTAAAAACTCACGGTGAATGATCAGATGATCAGAGAATCTACGCTGCATGGGCAACGTGAGGTGTTGCGGCAACCTTTTTTCGGCTTAGTCAAGTAAAGTGTTGCGAGAGCAACACTTAGGTTTTGTTTCCTCGTTTCGATTAAACGCGGAAGTTGTTAATCTGTAAGGATCTTAAAATAAATACTAGGTACACCAACTCGCAAAAGTTGCAAGCCCCACATTGCAACTAAAAAAAAGTTGAAACCCCCTCATCGCTGAAGATGATTGCAGCCTAACAGCCGATTATTACTTACAAGTCCCCTAAAGGTCTTACCACTGGAACCAAATTGGTCTTACCATCAAATATATTGGAAACAAATAATAGGTACACTAACTAGCAAAAGTTGTGAACCCCTCATTGCAAAAGATGATTATGAGCTAACAGCCGACTGTTTCTTAAAACTCCCCTATATGTCTCACAATTGGTATCGGCCTATTTTGGTTTCTGTGTGTACCTTACTACTGAAGTTGTCAGCCCCATCAAACTCTCCAACTGGTTTATCTCATGAAGAGTTTTCTACCAAAAAATAGATAACATAGACTTTGATCAGCTTATCAAGAGCTATCGAATGCCATCGAAAAAAAGTCTATCTCTCTTAGTTCAAAAGTTGACTTTTTTGCCGTAGGCCAAGTTTCTAACATCATCACTTTGAAAGGAGTAAAGGATAAGCTCTAATTTCTTTAGCCACGAAAGAACTTTTAAAGTTTAAGAGGTGCATCTGATACCATTTCTATATTGGCCTATTTTTGGTTTCAGTGTGTACCTTACTACTGAAGTTGTCAACCCTTTAAAATTCCAAACTGATATATCTCATGAAGTTTGATTCTTTCTCGCAACTCTACTTTTTAAAACAATAAAAAACTTTAGCGTAAAGAGCGGGGTGTCGAGGAGGAAAAACCCCTTTCATATAAGGAGTAATTTCTGTTCGTTTTAAGTTTTAATGTCGCTCCTTACTTTCATTCCAAAAAACTTGTTTTTTTATTTAATCACGAAAAGAAATGGATAGAAACAATAGATTTTTGGCCCCAGGCAAGAGTTCCATGAAGCTTTCCAAAATGCAAAGTCATATTCATCAATCCGGCCTAAGATCCACCACACTTTCCGTAAAAACCACAGAGGTTAGACCCTTACCACTTTTAGGATTAAGCTGAAGTTGGGGTGCTAGGAAAAAAAAAAAAAAAAAAAAAAACACAAAAAGCCATGAAAATTGTTTTTTACTCATCCTGTTCTTATCAGTAGTCTAAGGACCTCAATGACAGTATTATCAAAGTTCTCAGTTCAATATCGTATTACGGCCATGTCGTACACGAAAATCAATGGGCTCTAAAATCATAATACTTTGATTAAGAAAAAAACTAAAAACCTTCGCTGAATAATTTAACATCAGAGAAGTATGATCTTAGCAACGTAAAAGGTATATAGTTCCTTCAGCTCTTGATAGTTAACTTTTTACATCTGTAGCACAGGTATGACGTAAAAATCATTAAAGAACGCGAATCAGTGATAGTTTTGGCTTTTTAATCCACAAATGGCTGAAGTGCTGCTTGGGTGTAAAGCAAAACCGCAAAACTTCGGGATATTTATTGCAACGTTTTTGAATAGGATTTCCATCTCATCTTTCAGTTTTGTCGTATCAAGTAAATCAGCCTAAATATTTCTCAAAGATAAGTTGAGGTTTTGGCCTGTTACTAATATTGGTTGAACAGCCTTTCTGTTCATCTTCCAAACATCCAAACCCGGTTTGAATTGGATATGATTTACTTATTGTGAATGAGAAAACTACGATGTTGGTATGTTTTAGTTAAAAATTTCATATCTAGAGGTGGCTAGGGGTTAGGTTAAGTTAGAATCGGTTAGATTAGGTTAAGTATTTAATATAATGTCATCTGTGCGGCTTGCTTTCCATAACTCTTTATCATAGTTTCCATAATTTTGTTTCTAAAGTAATATATTATCGTCATGTTCTGGTATATTTCATTAGGATTACCCTAACGTCACTTCTTGAGGATGTTCTGTTGAACTGACAAGTGTCGTAACTTTTTCAGGTAAGGAGCTTCGATATATTGGAACCTCAAAGTATTGAAATCATATAAAATAACCCACTGAAGAAGTAACCGGAGCACAGATTGCTTACTTTTCAGCTGCCAAATATGTACCTAAACTATAATTAAACTATTTGGCTTTGCTCCCAATCGTGCTGCGATAAAAATGTTAGCTACTAAAACATGTTTGGGTATATGGAAAAGCCAAAGTTTAAGGCTGAGCGGTGTTAAATAATTAAAATAGAAACAGGTTACGCAACGTCTGCACTTTCAAAGTAGTAATTAAAACTATTTGGAATGATGTATTGTTGAATGTTGACCCGCCTAAATAAAATGTGGTTATTACAGACAAGGATTGTGAAATTAAAAATGAAGTTATAAATGTAATTGTTCTGGTTAAAAAATGACAAGGATTCGGTTAATTGGGTTTATTCATTCAAATTTGCCATAATTTGTCAAGCGCTTCAAAACTATTGATGGATTGAATTTGAAATATACCCAGCCACCCTGGAACAGGGTGTTTGTTCTCCTTCATAAGGGCAAAAAGTAGTAATACTCAGAAAATATCTCCCTTGTCCTTGCTAAAAACTATTTCCAGAGGGGAAAGAAAGTATCGGGCTTTGTTCAACATAACAAATTTATTTAGACAACATTAGTTTGAAACAGCTCTTTCAAATAGAGCTTGTAGCGGATAAACTCTAAAGCCATACTACAAAATTATTTAAAACATAACAAACTTGTACGGAATACATTCTTCAAAAAAATTCGCCTAACGACTCGGTTTCGCATTATGTTTTTTGTGATTTGGTTTCATGTCTTAACTGCAGAAAGGAACTATCTCTCTTTCTTTACTTTTTTAAAAGTTAAATTAACTAAGTTATTTCAAACTCATCGACAAGCTCTGCTTCTTGTTTGTATTATTAATTATGTTGTTTCATTGTTTAAAATAAAGGATTTTACGGCATTTAATTGAAGTTTGTTATTCCCAAAACGGACTTCGTTATTTTTAATTATATTAATTTTGTTCATTATTATCTTGATCGCGTTTTCTTTAATTTCCACGTTTTATTTCATTTAAGTTTTATATCTATTATATAGTTTTATTTTAACGGTTTTTGTTGTTTTTCCGTAATTTTTCCAGCTTTACTATAGACCAAAACATTAAAGAATTTGAGACTCTTCTGGCTACGGTGGTAGGCTACGGTTTAGAATTGGTATCGTGCCTAATAGGATGCAGGGGTGGATTTATAGTAAAATTTTGGAGGGGCCAAGTGCGAAAAAAGTTGCAATAATTGACCAAATTGAGTGAAAATATAAAAAATAGAGAATAAGGGCACCAGAAAAAATCTTGGGGGCCCAGGGTCTTCCTGCTTCCTGGATTCACCAATGGTAGGGTGGAGTCTATCAGACAATGTGAATCTAGCTCCTCTACCATTCATAACGTACATATTTATCACAGAGCGTTTCTACTCGAGCCTATTTCTTAGATATATTACCAGGCTGATTAACAGTAGCTATGGATCAAGTTTACTTGGGATAAACAAGCAGTATAACTGTAACCTAAAGAGAATTAAAGCACCCCCTTGTTGTAGAAGTGGCAGTTCTTAACAAAAAAAAATGCTTAAGAGAGATAACCTATCGTAATAAAAGTAGGCACCAATGCCCTTTTATATTTAGCCCAATCCTGTTTTACATTGCGACATATTTCATTTTCGAAGCGTTGCTACACAACGTTAAGCTTTTCCATAAACAAGGTCTGGGTTGAAGCGGGATAGCAGCCCCACTCACTCAAGGAACAACATGAAATACGGTATTAAAATGTACGCAAATCTAATACATTGGAACCACCAGTAATGTAAGATATTTTTTTCTTCAAATGAAAGAAGATTAGCCAAAATCAATTTCAGCAGTATTAAAACTGATACTGAACTGAGATGATCCTGCGTATAAAGAGGACTAAGGCCGCCTCAGCAATCTGCTCTTTAAGCAACAGTTTGATTTATTATTTTCTCAGCAGTTGCACAGCTTTAAAACACCACTTTAAACCTTTTTTCATTCGCACATTTTTGGAAAAGAACCAATTTATGGGTACCGATCTTATATCATAGAAAGTTTTTTAATTATTTTCGATTATTGCGAACAAAACAGAAGAAAATAGAAGGCTGTTTTAATGCAAAGCAAAGTTCGCTTCAATTCAAGTCAATGGCAAATCTCTTATTCGTGTCTATATATATATATATATATATATATATATATATATATATATATATATATATATATATATATATATATATATATATATATATATATATATATATATATATATATATATATATACATATATATATATATATATATATATATATATATATATATATATATATATATATATATATATATATATATATATATATATATATATATATATATATATATATATATATATATATATATATATATATATATATATATATATATATATATATATATATATATATATACAACTAACAACTCACTATAGCACCAAGCCGCCTGTAGCCAACACAGCTACGCACGCTCCACCTCCATCCCCGTCTATTCAAAGCCTTCTTCTTTACACCCTCTCAGGAAGTTCCCATTTCCTTTAAATCTTTGTCTATGACATCCTACCATCCCAGACGAGGACGACCTGCTCTCTAGACGGTTTAGCCCTAGACGGTTGGCCGGAAAAGAAAATCTTCGGCAATCTGTCATCCTTCATCCGCAGAGAGTACTCTAGCCATCTCTGGCTTTCTTTCGTTATAGCCCAAGAAAGCAGGATTGAATAACACTTTTCATACAGCCTACTGTTTGAAATACGGTCAGTCAGCCGGGTACCCAGGACAATCCTTAGGCAATTTCTTAGGAAAACATCTAATATAACTTCATCGGCTTTTCGGAACGCCCATGCTTCAGAGCCATATTTGACCACTGTCATCACTGTACCTACCAATATTCTAATCTTGGCTTTTAGACTTATCTTCCTATTCTTCCAAACTTTTTTTTAACTGTGAAAAAAGACCCTGAGCCGTGGCTATTCTACCTTTAACGTCTTCACTGCTCCCACCGTCTTTACTAATAATACTATCAAGATACGTGAAGCTGCCCACCTGATCAATCTTTTCGTTACCCAACATCACCTTTTCATCTTCACTTGTTCCTAGCCTTAGCGACTTAGTCTTCACTTTAATTTTCACTAGAGTGAAAATTTGGTTGACACATCCTCTACCTTTTCTAAAACCGCACCGTTCTTCTCTTAAAACTTTGTCTACAGCATCACTCAGTCTAAAAAGTATCATATTACTAAGTAATTTGCTACAGAGACAAGACTAATGCCTCGATAATTGTGACACTCACTCTTATCACTTTTCTTATACAGTGGTTTAATTAAGGTTTTCGTAAAATTGTTAGGTCCTTCCCCTTTTTCAAAAACCATATTTGTAATCTTCAGTAGCTTATTTCTAACCTCAGAGCTACCATATTTAAGAAACTCAT
This sequence comes from Artemia franciscana, assembly GCF_032884065.1. Lineage (NCBI taxonomy): Eukaryota > Metazoa > Arthropoda > Branchiopoda > Anostraca > Artemiidae > Artemia > Artemia franciscana. The sequence continues at coordinate 1,603,203 of NW_027062617.1, forward strand.
TTACCAAACTATCAGCACCAGGAGCCTTATTATTTTGTAATAATTATTTTTCAATTATGTATAATATATATATATATATATATATATATATATATATATATATATATATATATATATATATATATATATATATATATATATATATATATATATATGACTGAATATTTGTGCTTTTTTATTTGATAGAATTCGTGGGGCCAAATACCTCTAAGCATTTGATTTGCCACTAGTCTTTCACATCACTCCATCACGAGGCTTTAGACGACTGTTGAACCTTCTTTTGAAAAAGTTGAAGGGAAACTTTTGTCGTCAAATGAAGCTGTTCTTCAAATTAAATAAAAAAAAACAAGTTTTTTTAATGAAAGTAAGGAGCAACATTAAAACTTAAACGAACAGTAATTACTCTGTATATGAGTTTGACTCTTTCTCTTCAATCTATTTTCAAAACAGTAAGAAGCTTTAGCGTAAAGAGCAGGGCGTTGAGGAGGAAAAGCACCTTTCATATACAGAGTAATTTCTGTTTAAGTTTTAATGTTGCTCCTTACTTTCATTTAAAAAACATGTTTTTTTTATTTAATTTCTGGACTTTTTTGAACTAATGCATGTTTTGGTGCATGTTTGGCTCTCCGCACATAAATAATTAAAACGAAATTTGCATATTAATTAATTGCAATTAATCGAAAGATTTTGAGAAAAAAGGAGCGAGGGAGGAAGCCCAGTTGCCTTCCAAGTTTTTGATTACTAAAAAAAGTAACTAGAATTTTTAATTTAGTTACAAACGTTTTCATTGGCAAAATATATACGTAACTTACGAATTAACTTACGTAACGTACTTCTATAATCGTATGTTTTTATTGCGTATATGAGGGGGTTCAACCTTCGTCACTCTTTACACTAAAGCTTAAATTTTGTCCCAATTCCTTAAGAATGACCTTTGAATCACAAAGGCCGTAGAATAAATAGTTGAAATTACTAAAAATACTTTAGCGTAAAGAGTGAGGTATAACGAGGAGGTAAACCCCTCATATGTGTAATATTTTTTGTTCGTTTTAAGTTTTAATGCTGCTCCTTACTTTTAGTACAAAAAACTTTTCATATTTGTTTTTTCACTGTTCTTTCAAACAATGCAGGAAAATCTTGCGCCCCTTCATTGAAATTCTCTCCCCCCATGAGAAGTTTCTCCATGGAAATATCCTCCCACGTAACCCCCCCTCAACTCTCCCCCCTAAATCAAAAAATCCCCCTGAAAACGTCTGTACACTTCCTACTATATGTAAACACAGGTCAAAGTTTGCAACTTGCAGCCCCTCCCACGGGGACTGCGAGAGAGGAAGTCGTCCCCAAAGACATAATTATTAAGTTTTTCGACTATGGTGAATAGAATGGCTATCTCAGAATTTTGATCCGCTGACTTTTGGGAAAATATGAGCGTGGGAGGGGGTTTAGGTGCCCTCCAATTTTTTGGTCACTTTAAAAGGGCACTAGAACTTTTAATGTCCGTTAGAATGAGCCCTCTCGCGACATTCTAGGACTACTCAGTCGATACGGTCACCCCTGGGAAAAAACAAAAAAACAAACAAATAAACACGCATCTGTGATCTGTCTTCTGGCAAAAAAATGCGAAATTCCACATTTTTGTAGATAAGAGCTTGAAACTTCTACATTAAGGTTTTCTGATACGCTGAATCTGATGGTGTGATTTTTGTTAAGATTGCATGACTTTTAGGGGGTGTTTACCCCTATTTTCTAAAATGGGGCAAATTTTCTCAGGCTCGTAACTTTTGATAGGTATAACTGATCTTTTAAAACGTATATATTTAAAATAAGTATTAAAATGCGATTCTTTTGATGTAACTATTGGTATTAAAATTCCATTTTTTAGAGTTTCGGTTACTATTAAGCCGGGTCGCTCCTTACTACAGTTCGATACCACGAACTGTTTGATACTCTGTTCTGTTCTCCACGTATCAGCCTTGAGAAGATCGGACCGAGATATGTGCCTTCGTGTATGTCTTTTCGGTTGGACAACGGGGGAAGGGCACAATATGAGACAGCTTTATAGAATAAGTTGAATTTATGTTCGTGTAGAAAACAGCCATCGAAACTGCATCAAATTTTTTGCTTCACAAACACCAAAAACAAGAAGAAGAAATAGGGAATTTCTCAAGACAGTGGGAAACAAATTAGAATGAACATTTCGGCCCTATATCCAAGGGCCGTCCTCAGCAATACAAATAAGAAAAAACAACTTACAAGAGGATAAAATCAATAAAACTAAAATGAACAGTTTTCAAAACAGTCCCAGTATCCTTACCTTAGGTAAGTTCAACCAGGACTGATGAATAAATTGTTATGAAACGAGGCAATTCATTGAAATGAAAAAGAATGATTTAAAAACACGTTTTTAATGCCAGCCTGGCTTTTTTCGCTGCTGATCTTATAGGTCTATTCGTGACAGGTTCTGTGTTAATATCTATTGGTTTCTTATAATATTTCGTAAAGTCATTTTTAATTCAATTTGTGTATTTAATTAAATTTCACTAGAAATCTTAATAAATTATGTACACAAAATAATCTGTATGTTGTATTTACCAATAATTTGAAAATCATAAAACTCCTAAATTCTGGTAAAGATAAGACTCCAGTTACTCGCCAAAGAGGTGTCTATCAAATACCATGCGACTGTGGCAAACTCTATGTAGGGAGAACCCAACAGAATTTCGAGAAACGCCTACAACAACCTAAAGATGATATCACCAAAGCTCTGAATTCTAATAATATTAAATAAAAAAAAACAAGTTTTTTCAACTGAAAGTAAGGAGCGACGTTAAAACTTAAAATGAACAGAAATTATTTCGTATATGAGAGGGACTGCTTCCTCATCAACGCCCCACTCTTTACGCTAAAGTTTGACTCTTTCTCTCAGATCTTCTTTTTAAAACATTAAAAAACTTTAGCGTAAAGAGCGGGGCGTTGAAGAGGAAGCAGCCCCTTTCATATACGAAGTAATTTCTGTTCGTTTTAAGTTTTAATGTCGCTCCTTACTTTCAGTTGAAAAAAACTTATTTTTTTTTATTCAATTTCGGAACGTTTTTGAATCAATACATGTTTTGATTTTGGCTCTCCGCAGAGGAATTTGCATATTTTTTTGTTTTGGCCAAATGGTTTTCTTATAATTTTGATCGAATGATTTTGAGAAAAAAAGAGCGGGGAGGAAGCCTGGTTGCCCTCCAATTTTTTGGTTAATTAAAAAGGCAACTAGAACTTTTAATTTTTTACGAATCTTTTTATTAGTAAAAGATATACGTAACTTATAAATTAGCTTACGTAAAGAATTTTTTATTCTCATGTTTTTATTACACATATGAGAGGGTTCGCCCCCTCGTCAGTACCTCTCTCTTTACACCAAATCTTAAATTTTGTCCCAATTCATTAAGAATGACCCCTAAATCACAAAAGCCGTAGAATAAATAGTTGACATTACTAAAAATACTTTAGCGTAAAGAGCGAGGTATTAGGAGGAGGTGAGCCCCTCATATGGGTAATAATTTCTGTTCGTTTTTAGTTTTAATGCTGCTCCTTACTTCCAGCCGAAAAAAAAAACTTTTTCATATTTATTTTTTCATTGTTTTTTTTTTTTTAAATAATGCTAGTAAATTCTGCGCTCCCTTCATGAAAATTTTCTTCCCCCATGAAAAATTCCTCGATGGAAAGTTCCCCCAGTATATCCCCCTCTTCTCAACCCCTCCCCCAACCAAAAAATCCTCCTGAAAACGCCTGTACACTTCCCAATAACCATTACTATATGTAAGCACTGGTCAAAGTTTGTAACTTGTAGCCCCTCCCACGGGGACTGTAGAGGAGTAAGTCGTCTCTAAAGACATAGTTATAAGGTTTTTCGACTACGCTGAATAAAATGGCTATCTCAGAATTTTGATCCGTTGACTTTGGGAAAATAATTAGCGTGGGAGGAGGCCTAGGTGCCCTCCAATTTTTTTTGTCACTTAAAAAGGGCACTACAACTTTTCATTTCCGTTAGAATGAGCCCTGTTGCAACGTTCTAGGACAACTGGGTCGATATAATCACCCCTGGAAAAAAAACAAAACAAAAAAACAAACAAACAAATAAACACGCATCCGTGATCTGCCTTCTGGCAAAAAATACAAAATTCCACATTTTTGTAGATAGGAGCTTGAAACTTCTACAGTAGGGTTCTCTGATACGCTGAATTTGATTGTGTAATTTTAGTTAAGATTCTATGACTTTTAGGGGTTGTTTCCCCCTATTTTCTAAAATAACGCAAATTTTCTCAGGCTCGTAACTTTTGATGCGTAAGATTAAACTTGATGAAACTTATATATTTAAAATCAGCATTAAAATGCGATTCTTTTGATGTAGCTATTGATATCAAAATTCCATTTTTTAGAGTTTTGGTTTCTATTGAGCCGGGTCGCTCCTTACTACAGTTTGTTACCACGAACTGTTTGATTACTTCTGTTTCTTTTGATTCTGCTTTAAGCAGCTGTGCTTTCGAAAATCCTAGCCACAAAATACTTTTTGAAGAATCCGCCATTATTAGCAATGATCTAGGCATAAAGCAAGTAGTTCGAGAAGCAATTGAAATTAGACTTAAGATTAATAATAATATTTCCTTAAATAGGGATTTAGAAGAAAATTCACTGAAGGCTCTATACACAAATTTAATTAAAAATGACCTAACGAAATTTTACAAAAAACCAATAGATATTAACACAGAACCTGTCACAAATAGACTTATAAGATCAGCATTGAAAAAAGCCAGGCTGGCATTAAAAACGTGTTTTTAAATCATTTTCTTTCATTTCAATGAATTGCCTCGTTTCATAACAATTTATTCATCAGCCCTGGTTGAACTTCGCAAAGGTAAGGATGCTGGTACTGTTTTGAAAAACTGTTCATTTCAGTTTTATTGATTTTATCCTCTTGGAAGTTGTTTTTTCTTATTGTTTTGCTGAGGACGGCCCTTGGATATAGGCCGAAATATTCATTCTAATTTGTTTCCCACTGTCTTGAGAAATTCCCTATTGTTCTTCTTGTTTTTGGTGTTTGTGATGGAAAGGCAGTGTGGTCTTCGTCCACAGGGAGTTATGGGGGACGAATGAAGCCACCCTATTCTGGATTTCTTGAAGCAGTGCCAACAACATTTCCCGAGCTCCAGCATACAGCGGACACCCACACTTGACGATGTGTCTGATGCAAGACTCGTAAAGCAGGGTGATGGAGCTGAACAGTAGAAGGTAATTGGAGCCAAGAGTGAACCCTATCTTTCTTACCCAGTTTCTCACCCAGTGAAGGAGGGTTTTCTAAGAGATACTCTTGGAAAAGGGCATTCCAATGAGACGAAGGTTGTCGACTTTATTTATAGCGTTATTCATTAAGGTGAAGTTTGGTTGAATGTGTGGCACTTTCGATTGGGATATTAGATTTTACAAAATACAAAATCATGAAGCCGAGTCCCCTAGAAAATGTGAAAACCTGGTACTTATTCACCAGCAATAAATAGTCCGTATCGCATGGCTTTATTATGGATTAGAACTGCCAACCACAATGTCAAAACGTTTCTATTCATCATGTTTTACCCTATTTATATTTTGTCAGCGTATCCTGTCAGTAGAGTATAATTTAGAGTCTGAATCGCGTGTTCTTGTTTGTAAATAGACCTTCCTTTTTTACCTTTTTTTTAACTGTTACAAATGCCAACAATTTTGCTGTAATCCACGTGTGAGAAGTCCACTACATTCTCTTATGAATATTTATGAAGCTGCTGATATAAACTTGTTTTAAAGAACGTATGAATATAGAAAGTTTTTCTAGATGCCATATAAGTTGCGTCTAACTTTTGACGATACCCGGTTAATTCAGTTAACATTACAAAATGGATCTATTAATCTATTACTTAGGAAATATAAGAGCTAGATAATTCAAGTTCTAATAATTTCTTTTTGCATTTTGTTTCGTTGAAAAAGAAGCTTGATTATTTCCATATCTTCTGTCCTAGTCTACTCCTAACAGTTGCTGATGTTCACATCGAATTGAAACGAGAAACTTGACAAAGCTGCATTATTTAGTGATAGATTTTCAGAGAGGAATGCAGGGGAGGGGTCCAGGAACGACCCTTGCTCTCCCTCCCTGATAACCTCTTATGTTTAAGGAATTTATGTTTATTAACATAACATATTTTAACGCTTTTATTTTCCCCTTTCACTTAATCTAATAATTTGTTAGTGATACTTGCAATGTGTAATTTTTTTTTGGTTGATGATAATTTACCTAAGAAACATATAAGTTCGTCGGAAATTATTGAAATTATTGAGAAGCTGAATTTATTGATTAGTAATGAATATAAATTATTGAGAGGTTGGCATAACTTCCAAAAAGGGAAATAAAATAGATTATTTTGTATATAAAATTAAAGAAGTATCGAAAAATTGCAGTTGTCTTTTATTTTTGAAAGTGGGTGGGCACACATCCCCTCTGCCCTGAACTATATTATAAGCCTACAATTTCATCCAATCCTGTATTTTCATTCTTTTGAAAAAAATGTAATTACGGCTTATGTCAAAGAACAGTTTGGCAAGCAGAGACCTCCAGGCACAGGCCTTCCCAAATTATAACAATTATTTTTTCTCGTAGTTTCCTGTAATTTTTCTGTTCGTGATATTTTACAGACATGCTCCTATCCCGAAATAAATTCCTATGTATACATCAACCAGGGGGTAGCCAATTTGTGTTTTACAAGTCAAACGAAGCTCTCTAATCTCTATAATGGGGCTTGTGGAAAATCGTTCTTGTTGGACAATTATCCCTGTTGGACACTAACTTTCTAACACCTGGACAGGTTAGACTTTATGTTTTATGTGGCTTTCACATTAAGATAGACCATCTAACTCTTTACTCTAGTCTAGATTATCCTAAGGATGTTTTTGTTAAGTCTCTTTGCCCACCCAATTGGTTTTCTAAGGAAACACTCGAAGTAATTCTAACGTATCAATCACTGACAGGAGATAAAAGGATTCGGAAACATTTTCCTAAGAGCAATCAAAACCACAACTAAGGATCCAAATTCACAAGCTGTACAAATCATTGGGGACAGGACAACTATCAAGACAGCATTTTATACGGTGATAGCCTGTTTAAAACTTCTTTTTGTTTGGCTAGTTTTCCCATGTCGACTGAGACAGAGTTTGAATGGTCCTTCCATGTTGTTGGGATGGGCAGTTCAGGTCCTTATATATCCTTGCCCCCTCTTGCTAAGTCACCACCTAGAGCTTTAAATCCTTAAGTATAATTTTATCGATGTCTCAGATCGCTAGTCAAGAACCTACCTGACTAAATGACTCCCCGAGGGTCCTGCTAGTTTTCAATATTTTCCCAGAGGATGGAGGCAAACATTAAGAAGAAAATAACCGTGAATGAGGAATTTTTAAACTATCAAATCTTATTATATTTCAATAGTATTCATATTCTAAAACCAAAAAAGGGGGGTCCAAATGCATGGTTTGTCCCTTCAGGGGCACCTATGCTCTAAACGAAATTCAGCTATGTTGAGTCACAACAGAGTTTTCAAAACTAAGGGTAGTTATATTTACCTCAAATTGTGGAATAAAATATTGTTCGACAATAAAGGTAGAATTATGAACTTGCATTCCAGCTTGAACTCGGATCGTCCATGTTCCCTCTTTCGGTAATGACGGAAGTTTGTAGCTCAAACTAATAACACCTAAGGATACAAAGTGATTTATAAAACTATGAAGAAACATAACTAGGCCTGTTGTGTTACAAAGATGTCTAGTTACGTTTGTTGTTTACTTTAACTGGGATGGAATTACACAAGTGGGTTAAAAGAAGAACCTTCAATTATTAAGCTAAATCACTATAAACCATATCAAGGTTTCCGTTAGTTTTTAAGACCATTAATCTCAAATTGTCTGACAAACTGTACAGAATAAATGGGTTTAGTCCACGTCCAAAACAATAAGATATAACTGATAGTATCAGTTTTGCATTACAACTCTCTAGAAGGAAACTATGAAATTCTGGAAATAACTTCAAAACATAGTAGAACACATAGTTTTAAAATTAGTAAATGCGGACCATTAAACTCTAACCACAATATCCCCCTTGATATATATATATATATATATATATATATATATATATATATATATATATATATATATATATATATATATATATATATATATATATATATATATATATAAATATATATATATATATATATATATATATAAATATATATATATATATATATTATATATATATATATATATATATATATATATATATATATATATATATATATATATATATATATAGTGCTACTCTTTACTTCCCGCCGTTTTTTATCGTTTTGCCGTTCAAACAGTACGTGGTAACGAACTGTAGTAAGGAGCGACCCGGCTCAATAGTGACCAAAACTCTAAAAAATGGAATTTTGATACCAATAGCTGCATCAAAAGAATTGCATTTTAATGCTGATTTTAAATATATAAGTTTCATCAAGTTTAGTCGTAACCATCAAAAGTTACGGGCCTGAGAAAATTTGCGTTTTTTAGATAAAAGGGGGAAACACCCCCTAAAAATTATACAATCTTTACGAAAATCACACCATCAGATTCAGCGTATGAGAGAACCCTACTGTAGAAGTTTCAAGCTCCTATCTATAAAAATGTGGAATTTTGTATTTTTTGCCAGAAGGCCGATCACCGTTGCGTGTTTATTGTTTTTTTGTTTTTTTTTCCAGGGGTGATCGTATCGACCCAGTTGTCCTAGAATGTTGCAAGAGGGCTCATTCTAACGAAAATGAAAAGTTCCAGTGCCCTTTTTAAGTGACCAAAAAAATTGGAGGGCACCTAGGCCCCTCCCACGCTAATTATTTTCCAAAAGTCAACGGTTCAAAATTATGAGATAGCCATTTTATTCAGCGTAGTCGAAAAACCTTATAACTATGTCTTTGGGGACGACTTACTCCCCCACAGTCCCCGTGGAAGGGGCAACAAGTTACAAACTTTGACCAGTGCTTACATATAGTAATGGTTATTGGGAAGTGTTCAGGCGTTTTCACGAGGATTTTTTTGGCTGGGGGAGGGGGTTGAGAAGAGGGGGATATGCTTTGGAAATTTTCATCGAGAAAAGTTTTTTTCAGTTGGAAGTAAGGAGCAGCATTAAAACTTAAAACAAACAGATATTATTACCCATATGAAGAACTCACCTCCTCCTGATACCTCGCTCTTTATGCTAAAGTATTTTTAGTAATTTCAACTATTCATTCTACGGCTTTTGTGATTCAGGGGTAATTCTTAATGAATTGGGACAAAATTTAAGCTTTAGTGTAAAGAGCGAGGTACTGACGAGGGGGCGAACCCCTTTATATATGTAATGAAAACATGAGAATACAAAAGTTCTTTACGTAAGCTACTTTACAAGTTACGTAAATCTTTTACTAATAAAAAGATTCATAAAAAATTAAAAGTTCTAGTTACCTTTTTAATTAACCGAAAATCGGAGGACAACTTGGCTTCCTCCCCCGTTCTTTTTTTCTCAAAATCATTCGATCAAAATTATGAGAAAGCCATTTAGCCAAAAAAAAATATGCAAATTTCGTTTTAATTATTCTTCTGCGGAAGCCAAAATCAAAACATGCATTGATTCAAAAACGTTCAGAAATTAAATAAAAAAAAACAAATTTTTTTAACCGAAAGTAAGGAGCGACATTAAAACTTAAAACGAACAGAAATTACTTCGTATATGAAAGGGGCTGCTTCCTCATCAACACCCCGCTCTTTACGCTAAAGATTTTTACTGTTTTAAAAAGAAGAATTGAGAGAAAGAGTCAAACCTTAGCATAAAGATCGGGGCGTTGATGAGGAAGCAGCCCCTTTCATATACGAAGTAATCAAACAGTTCGTGGTAACGAACTGTAGTAAGGAGCAACCCGGCTAAATAGTAACCAAAACTATAAAAAATGGAATTTTTATGCCAATAGTTATATCAAAAGAATCGCATTTTAATGCTGATTTTAAATATATAAGTTTCATCAAGATTAGCCTCACCCGTCAAAAGTTACGAGCCTGAGAAGATTTGCCTCATTTTAGAAAATAGGGGGAAATACCACCTAAAAGTAATAGGATCTTAACGAAAATCACACCATCAGATTCAGCGTATCTGAGACCCTCACTGTAGAGGTTTTAAGCCCCTATCTACAAAAATGTGGAATTTAGAAATTTTTGCCAGAAGACAAATCACGAATGCGTGTTTATTTGTTTTTTTGTTTTTCTTCCCCAGGGGTGATCGTATCGACTCAGTGGTCCTAGAATGTCGCAAAAGGGCTCATTCTAACGGGAATTAAAAGTTCTAGTGCCCTTTTTAAGTGACCAAGAAAATTGGAGGGCACCTAGGCCCCCTCCCACGCTCATTTTTCCCCAAAGTCACCGGATCAAAATTCTGAGATAGCTATTTTATTCACCATAGTCAAATAACCTAATAACTATGTCTTTGGGGACGACTTACTCCACCGCAATCTCCGTGGGAGGGGCTGAAAGTTACAAACTTTGACCTGTGTTTACATATAGTAATGGTTACAGGGAAGTGTACAGACGTTTTCAGGTTTTTTTTGGTTTGGGGGGAGAGTTGAAGGGGGGGGGGGGTACGTGGGAGGATCTTTCAACGGAGGAACGTTTATTGGGGAAGAGACTTTCAAGGGAGGGGGCGCAGGATTTTCTAGCATTATTTAAAAAAAACAATGAAAAAATAAATATGAAAAGTTTTTTCTACTGAAACTGAGGAGCAGCATTAAAACTTAAAACGAACAGAAATTATTACGCATATGAGGGGTTTACGTTCTCGTTATACCTCGCTCTTTACGCTAAAGTATTTTTAGTAATTTCAACTTTTTATTCTACGGCCTTTGTGATTCAGGGGTCATTCTTAAGGAATTGGGACAAAATTCAGCTTTAGTTTAAAGAGCGAGGTATCGACGAGGGGTGATCCCCCTCATATACGCAATAAAAACATACGAATATAGAAGTTCGCTACTTAAGTTAATTCATAAGTTACGTAAATTTCATACTTTTGAAAACGTTCGTAAAAAATTAAATGTTATAGTTGCCTTTTTAAGTAATGAAAAAATTGGAGGGCAACTAGGCCTCCTCTCTCGCTCCTTTTTTTTCAAAATCTTCCGATTAAAACTATGAAAAAGCCATTTAGCCCAAAAAAAATTAATATGCAAATTTCGTTTTAATTATTTATGCGTGGAGAGCCAAGATAAAAAAAATGCATTAATTAAAAAACGTCCAGATATTAAACAAAAAAAAACAAGTTTTTTGAAATGAAAGTAAGGAGCGACATTAAAACTTAAAACGAACAAATTACTATGTATATGAAAAGGGATTTTCCTCCTCAACGCCCCGCTCTTTACGCTAAAGTTTTTTACTGTTTGAAAATGTAGAGTTAAGAGAAAGAGTCAAACTTTAGCGTAAAGAGTGGGGCGTTGAGGAGGAAAAGCCCCTTTCATATACAGAGTAATTTTTGTTCGTTTTAAGTTTTAATGTCGCTCCTTACTTTCATTTTAAAAAAACTTGTTTTTTTTTGTTTAATACATTAATAATAAGAAAAAAGCTGCACTATTGAAATTCATTGAGTAAACATAATTTGGGCATAAGTAAACATAATTATATATGCAAATTAGGTATGAGAGAGAGGTAAAGTCTAGTAGTATGTATTTGTGAATGATATAAGTGATTGTTTTAAATGTTTCAAACTAGTTCCCAGAATTTTATGGTACTTCCTTTTGGAGACCTTCATCACTATTTAGTTTAATACTTTCAATAAATTCTTAGATATTTCTAGAAACTTGTAGAAGAAATATGACCGTTAAGATTATATAGAGCCACTATGTCGCATTGATCGATGATTGTAACCTAAGTAGGGACTCTTTAAACCTAATCTGGCATTTGTATTTTTTATTAATGCGTCTATTTAAGTAAGGGCCTTTGAACCAGTTCAACCGGAACCTCGAAAATTTCTTGTTTTTGTTATAATTCCGCATGATTTCTAAGTAAGTTGCCTCCTTTTTGAAATTTCTAAAATAGTCCCTTCTCCCCAAAAAAATCATGCGTGCGTGCATATATTCACTTAATTATTTTGGAAATAATTTCTAGCTTTTGGGAAGTTATTTTTGATTTTTACATTCTCCTTAATATGCGTAGCTGTCATTTCCCACATGACTAATCCAATTTTTTTGTGGAAAGTCATTTTCATTTTTATGTGCTAAACGGAAGTGTGGTAATAGGCTAAATTCAGAAACAAAAACGAGCAAGTTAATCTAATGTTGCTAAGATCCGGAAGCTTTGAAAAGAAGCGTCAATCTTATTATTATGTAGGGAGAGGGAGAGATATTGTGAACTTTTTTCTTAGTTTTTTTTTAACTGAATTTACAAAAAAATTCCACAATTAAGGGGGGGGGGCAATTTTAGTTTTCTTTGATTTTTCTAATGAGAATAAAAAGAATATATGTTTCAGAATCGATTTTTGAAAACCTCTACATCCCTCTGAATTGGTGCCCTTGAATGTAAATCTCAACGATATAGTAGCACTTTGTTATTTTAGCACTTTGAGTAAACAAAAAAAAAAAAAAACAAGTTTTTTCAGCTGGGAGTAAGGGGCAACATTAAAACTGAAAACGAACAGAAATTATTACGTTTATGAGGGAGGTCGCTCCTCTTTAAAACCTTGCACTTTACGCTAAATTTTTTTAGTACTTTAAAAAAGCTTCTTTTCTAATTAAACGAACAGTGTTTCGTGAGTCGTTCTTAAAGAATTGGGACAGAATTCAAACTTTAGCGTAAAGACCGTGGTGTTGAGGAGAAGCAACCCTTATGTGCATTATAATTTCTGTCTGTTTTCAGTTTTAATAATGCTCCCTACTTTCAGTTGAAAACACTAGTTTTTTATTTAGTTTCTGATGGTTTTTTAAGTAATGCCAGGAAATCTAGAAACACCTCCACGGATAAATCCGTCCTCCCCACGGACTTATTCTCTAGACATTTCAATCCTGGTAAAAATTTACCCCAGGCAATCACCCTTAACATGTCCACGCGTAAAATTGAGTCAGCAATGAGGGTAGCAAAACATGAGAAGAATTTCATACAATAATTCTGGCAGATTCTCCTAGTGTAAAATTTCTCCTAATTTCTCTATAAAATTCCCCCTGGGAAATTCCCTCTCCATGGAATATTATCCCCGTTGAAAATTACACCAGCAGAAAATTCTCCCCCCCCTGGAAAATGTATGCAATTTTCTCAACAAAAAATACTATACGTAAAAAATGGGCAAATTTTGTAACTTTAAGACCTTTCCCTACTTTCTGGGGGGGGTCGTGATATATCCAAAAACATAGTTATTTGACCTTTCAACTATGCTGAACAAAATGACTATCTTAAATTTTGATCGGGCCATTTTTAGAAAAAATAGGGACGTACAAGAGCACTAGAGCACCCTCCAATTTTCCGACCACTTAAAAAGAGCACTAGAACTTTTAATTTCCGTTTGAATGAGACCTCTCACGATATTCTAGGACCTCTGGGTTGATACAATCCCCCTGGAAAAAAAAACACAAAAAAACAAACAAATGAACACATTTCCGGCGGTCTTACTTCAAAAATACAAAATTCTACACTTTCCAGATACGAAGTTGAAACCTCTACAGTAGGGCTCTCCAATACGCTGAATTTGATGGTGTATTCTCATTAAGATTCTATGACTTTTAGAGGTCTTTCTCTCTTTTTCGAAAATCAGGCAATTTTTTTCAGGCTCGTAACCTTTGATAGGTAAGAATAAACTTTATGAAACGAACATACTTGAAATAAGCATAAAAATTCAATTCTTTTGACATATCTATTGATATCAAAACTCTGGTTTTAAAATTTTGGTTATTATTGAGCCAGGTCGATCCTTACTTGCAGTTCATTACCAGGAACTTTTGGTTTATTGTATTTATCTGGCCTATAATGACAACTGAAATTCATATGTGTAAAAAAGAGCCCATTCAAAAAACATACAAAAAATAAAAAATTGAAACTAGAACAAGCAGATAGATTAATGCATATTTGAAGACGTGGCAGCTGCTTGAACCTCTCAAGCAGCTCCTCTTGTTTTAGTGTGCAACAGCGGCTTTCTGCAAAATTAAATAAAAAAAACAAGTGTATTTAGCTGAAAGTAAGTAGCGACATTAAAACTTAAAACGAACAAAATTACTTCGTATATGAAAGGGGCTGCTTCCTCATCAACGCCCCGCACTTTACGTTTGACTCTTTCTAAAACTAAAGATTGACTCTATCTCTCAACTCTGCTTTTTAAAACAGTGAAAAACTTAAGGGTAAAGAGCGGAGCGTTGATGAGGAAGCAGCCCCTTTCATATACGAAGTAAATTCTGTTCGTTTTAAGTTTTAATATCACTTCTTACTTTCAGCTAAAAACACTTGTTTCTTTTATTTAATTTCTGAACGTTTTTGAATCAATGCATGTTTTGATTTTGGCTCTCCGCAGAGGAATAATTAACACGAAATTTGGAAGTTTTTTTTTTTGGCTAAGTGGCTTTAGAATGACTTTGAGAAAAAAAGGAACGGTGGAGGAAGCCTAGTTGCACTGCGATTTTTTAGTTACTTAAAAAGGCAGCTAGAACTTTTAATTTTTTACGAATGTTTTTATTAGTAAAAGATAAACTTAACTTATAAATTAGCTTACGTAACGAACTTTTGAAATCTCATGTTTTAATTACATATATGAGGGGTTCACCCCCTCGTCAGTACCTCGCTCTTTACACTAAAGATTAAAATTTCTCCCAATTCATTAAGAATGACCCCTGAATCACAAAGGCCGTAGAATAAATAGTTGAAATCACTAAAAATACTTTAGCATAAAGATTGAGGTATTAGGAGGAGGTGAGCCCCTCATATGCGTAATAATTTATGTTCGTTTTAAGTTTTAATGCTGCTCCTTACTTCCAGTTGAAAAAACTTTTCATATTTATTTTTTCATTGTTTTTTTTTTAATAATGCAAGAAAATCCTGCACTCCCTTCATGGAAATTTTCTTACCCCGTGACAAATTCCTTGATGGAAACTTCCCCCAGCATATCCCCCTCTTCTCAACCCTCTCCCCCCAACCAAAAAATCCCCCTGAAAACGTCTGTGCACTTCCTAATAAGCATTACTATATGTAAGTACTGGTCAAACTTTGTAACTTATAGCCCCTCCCACGGGGACTGTGGGGGAGTAAGTCGTCCCCAAAGACATAGTTATAAGGTTTTTCGACTACGCTGAATAAAATGGCTATCTCAGAATTTTGATCCGTTGATTTTGGGAAACAAACTAGCGTGGGAGGGGGCCTAGATACCCTCCAATTTTTTTGGTCACTTAAAAAGGGCACTAGAACTTTTTATTTCCGTTAGAATGAGCCCTCTCGCAAGATTCTAGGAGCACTGGGTCGATACGATCACCCCTGGAAAAAAAAACAAAAAGACAAACAAACAAATAAAGACGCATGCGTGATCTGCCTTCTGGCAAAAAAATGCAAAATTCCACATTTTTGTAGATAGGAGCTTGAAACTTCTACCACAGGGTTCTCTGATACGCTGAATCTGATTCTATGACTTTTAGGGGGTGTTTACCCCTATTTTCTAAAATAAGGCAAATTTTCTCAGGCTCGTAACTTTTGATGGGTAAGACTAAACTTTATGAAACTCATATATTTAAAATCGGCATTAAAATGCAATTTTTTTGATGTAGCTATTGGTAACAAAATTCCATTTTTTAGAGATTTGGTCACTATTGAGCCGGGTCACTGCTTACTACAGTTCGTTACCATGAACTGTTTGATATAAGAGCTTAACATGCAATTTTTCAAATCGATCTTCCAATCTCGTTTATTTGAGTGTTCATTATTTCGACTTACAGATAAATTGTACTCTAATTCGAATAGCAGGAGGTTAAGGGCGTTCCCATCCCTTTAAACGCAAGGGGACACCTAATTTTAACTTGTATTTAAAATACTTTACTTTATAAAATACTTTAAAATGTTTGGTGAATACTCGATTCATTATTAATAGTTGATGCATGTTAAGTGTGGGTCGAAACTCCTCAATAGCATTTCTTGCTTATGAAGAAACATGCTTATATTATCATTTCCTCTTTTGTCCTTCGCGATTATCTCATGTGTAAAAATCGGAAAAAAAGGTGATCACTATAGACCAATAAATACTATTCAATATAATATTAAAATTCAGTGAAATAACTCAAAAGCACAATAAAATTGTTAATATCTTAGACTATTGCAAAAAATTTCACTCAGAAACCGGGCATGTAGCCTACGCAGAAATTTTTGTAGAGGAGCGGCAAATACTGGAACTTTAATTTTGTTTGATAATTTGAATACGAAGTGCCCAAAAACTCCTGAAAAATTTGGGACTATAGGAGGGGTTCAAGGTTGCAAGACCCATGGAAATTCACTCAGCTAAATTTCACTCGATGGCTTGTCAAATAATAATTTTTATAGCAAATTTGCATTCCTATTGCAAATTCACATAAGCGTTTGTAATTGGTAAGGTGGTTCTATACGAAAAGGTGCCAACTTTTCACCACCTAGTGTGCATCTCAGAGGGCCACGTGTGCCGTACGGTTCCGGCAAGTTCGGTACATTTTCCAAGATGCTTGGCATTGCACACTTCCTCCACTCTTCGTATAAGCCATCTGGTGTGATTTCTAGAATTGGGTGCCCCCTTAGCTCTAAGTTTGACAGTGAAATTTGGTACTCTCTTTCTACAGTATTTCTACTTTGGATCATCCTCAACTAAAACAGTGACCTAATTTACCAAATTTTGGGGGGCAAAAAACGAACATAAATTATTCCGTATATCAGGGGGGCTGTTCGATCTCCTTACGCTAAAGTTGCAGTAAAATGTTTGCAATGATTAAAAAAAAAATTGCTGCTGTGAAAGATCCTTATTTCCAATCTAACAGCCACCGTCTTTAAGCAGTCTTTCTTAAGGAATTGGAGCAAATAGCCAAGCTTTAGCGGAAAAGCGGGGGGCGGGGTTGAAAGTATTCAACCCCTCTGATATGCTGAACAATCAATTCTCGTTTCATTATACAATCTCACCCTTTAATTTTTCTAATTTATTATTTAAACTATTTGATTAGTTGTATTTAAATTTGTACTTGTTACTTGTGTTTATTTCATTTTCCTTGACTCCCTTCTAGATCCATTTCTATATTTATTTGAAATGGTAATAGAGAGTTGGACAATTTAGGCATTAAAATGTACTCTTTAAGGCATCTGGCCCCCCTCCCTTGCCTAAAAAATAACCCTCCGCCCCTCTTCAATACGTGAAGTGCAACTATACATCAATGTACAGAATTTTACGGAAAATCAAACAAATGGACTTCTTTAAATCCAAAATGTAAAAAAAATTTCTTAGCAGCTATTTATCTTGTATATACTGTGTGCACCTTTTTAGTAATGAATGCACCTTAATGCTTTTTCTAAAGATAGGAGGCTAAATTACAGATTTTTTCAATATTTTAAAAGTGATTGGCTATTTCAGAGTTTTCGACCGATGCAATGTGGCCCTGTTTGGGACAGAATTTCGGTTTGGTTTCATAAAGTTGTGAAAACACCACTTCCTGTGGAACGTTTTCGGCTACTTAAGCACCTAGAACTTTCCTTTTGCTCTAATGAGCTCTCTTCTGATTTCCTAGGACCATCGGTTCGACAAGATCCTCCTGGAAAAAAACTATACAAGACATTATAACCTTCGCAATATGTTTGTCTGATAGTAATGAAGGACTCTTTTAGAAAATTCTCGGGATCGCATCTTTTTGTTTGGAACTGCAAACATTAATGAATTCTGTATAATTGGAATCAATATGAACAGGTAATTTTTCGATACATTAATTCTTATCATATCTCCTTATTTTAGATTTTGATTACTATTAGTCCGAGCCTCTGTTTACTTACAGTTCGCTATCATGAACTTTTTCATGTTCATTAGAGTAATTAGTGCTATGTACGAAAATAATCCTGCTGCCGTTAGCTAGAAAATGAGTTTAGCATCTGGTTTTGTCTTATAGCAGGAGCTAAGTAGGGTTGCATCCTTTTCCCCTTTATATGGATTATTTTTATGAAATTGGTCTAAGCAAGACGGCTAAGGCTACGGGAGGTCATGGAATCAAACGTAAAGTCAAAACTCTCTTACACTAAAATTATGCATATGATATCAGTGCCCTAGTGGCCTAGATGTAAATGTTAGCAAACGATTGAAATTTTGAGTGTCCAGAGTGCAAGAAAATGTTTGAAAACTAATGCTAAGAAGTTTAAGTCACTTAGAGTATAAATAAGTGTAGATAAAGAGGTGCTACTGAGTAATGACAAGACCAATCAAGTAGATAGCTTCACTTACCTCGGTAGTATTATTAGCCATCCATCTATGGCCAGATGTCATGAAGAAAGATTTAAAGTATATTGAAACTTCTTGAGAGGGGGTGAGGAGTGAAACTTAGAGTGAATTGGGGTGAAGGAAGACCGTGCGGAGGTGTGTAGGACTCAGGTGACTGTGTGCTGCAGTGAATTGTTATTAGTGGGGGTAGTAGTGGTATTCTAATTGATTTCATTTTAAAGAGTCCAGCAAAGGCTGCGATGGAGCCTCCTACGAAATAGGAAGGTAAATCTCCCCTAGACCTGAATTTTTCAGGTCCTAATTCAACTTTTTAGCAAGTACTGAGTGCCCAAAACTTAAAACTGAGCAGGAGAACATCTCACTGCGCATAGAAACAACTGCCTGTGAAGGAAATTAAACATTAAACAGACGAATAGTATACCCAAAAATAAATTTGCCAATACACAAGCCAGACCAACATATCTCATGTGATCAGACAAGGAAATTTGCAGTGCAGGGGACCAACATTCCGAATGCCAGCATTCATGTTTTCCAACATGCTTCTCCAGCAGCAGCCAAAGGGACAAGAAGCCGGGAAGGGTGTAAATGCTTCAAAGGACAATTAAAGCGATACCTGAATATTTCTCACACAAGTATCTTCCCAGAGTGGGAAGACATTTTCTCCGTCTAAGTGATGATCGGAAATTCTTTGCCGACGCCCTCTGAGCCTCCCGAGGTGCAGGAACATCTAAGGTCTAAGGTGAGCTTGAATTCAGAGTGTACATTGACACAAAAATAAACTTCCTCAAATTTAAATATTATTCGCTACAATAAAATAAAACATTTGAAATTCGAGGTGATAAACAAACCTAAAATAAACGGATCGAGGCTTATATTAAAACAAGGAAATTAAAGTAACCTTACCTGCAGTGCTGTATCTCGAAGGCCAGCGTCGCATTATATAACCATCAGGATTCTGAAAGAAAATGGTGGTTTGTAAGTTATATATAATTTGAAGAAAACTAGTTAGAACAATTCAGTATATACGTATATACATCCACGTATCTATCGAATCAACTCAGTAGACGTGGACCATTTGGAGGGTGCACATAGAATATTTTTGGGAAAGTAGACCTAATTTAGAAATAGTTTTCGAAAAGATTTTTTCACAATAAGCGTCATTTTTTTATAAATGTTATGGAATGTTGCCGTTTTCATAAAATTTTCGCTTCAATTGGGAAGGGGCAAACAGCTCGTCTGCCCGTTCATTGGTGCTTTTATTTTGCAGAGGCTCGATTTTAACTTTTTCCATTTGATAACACATTTTCCAGTTCTATAGGGCTTGTGAAGAGCTTTGAATCCTCTCTTTGGGGTGGGGGGGAGTAAAAAGTCAATGCATTGTATTTTATAAAAAAAAAATCTATAAGAATATTTACAACGTAGATAACTTCGAAGACCACACTGCCTTTCCATGACGAAATTAAAACAGTTCAAAATAGGGATGATACCTTTTTATTGACAGTGAATAGATATAAAATTATTTAACTGGATATTTCGAACACATACACAGTGTTCATCATCAGCAGTAAAACTAAAAGACATGAATAAAAATAAACAAAATTTATAGTCTTTTAGTTTTACTGCTGATGATGAACACTGTATATGTGTTCGAATTATCCAGTTAAATAATTTTATATCTATTCACTGTCAATAAAAAGGTATCATCCCTAATTTGAACTGTTTTACTTTCGTAATATTTACAACAGTTTCAACTCGAGAGGAAACTTACGGCAGCTCCAGCTACGCCCATGGACCTGAGCGTATTTTATAGCCTGGATAAAATAGTCTATCAAACATTATTATAAATTAACAACATGCTTGGAAAATTGCAAATTGAGACCAGCAAAGATTCAAAATAAATTGAAACTAATTTATTTTCAGAAGAAGGGCTCGCTTAAGTCGGAATATTTCTTCTTTTTTTATTTAAGAGAAAGATAAAGGCACGCAATAAAAAAAAAGGTCCTTTATAATTTAATTTTTGCTTCCGCTGTTATTTTCAGTAGATCTATTTTCAATGTTAATCAAACAGTTCGTGGTAACGAACTGTAGTAAGGAGCGACCCGGCTCAATAGTAACCAAAACTCTAAAAAATGGAATTTTGATACCAATAGCTACATCAAAAGAATCGCATTTTAATGCTGGTTTTAAATATATAAGTTTCATCAAGTTTAGTCTTACCCATCAAAAGTTACGAGCCTGAGAAAATTTGCGTGATTTTAGAAAATAGGGGGTAACGCCCCCTAAAAGTCATAGAATCTTAACGAAAATCACACCATCAGATTCAGCGTATCAGAGAACCCTACTGTAGAAGTTTCGAGCTCCTATCTACAAAAATGTGGAATTTTGCATTTTTTGCCAGAAGGCAGATCACGGATGCGTGTTTATTTGTTTTTTTGTTTTTTTGTTTTTTTTTTTCTTTTCCCCAGGGGTGATCGTATCGACCCAGTTGTCCTAGAATGCTGCAAGAGGGCTCATTCTAATGGAAATGAAAAGTTCTAGTGCCCTTTTTAAGTGACCAAAAAAATTGGAGGGCACCTAGGCCCCCTCCCACGCTAATTATTTTCCCAAAGTCAACGGATCAAAATTCTGAGATAGCCATTTTATTCAGCGTAGTCGAAAAACCTTATAACTATGTCTTTGGGGACGACTTACTCCCCCACAGTCCCCGTGGGAGGGGCAACAAGTTACAAACTTTGACCTGTGCTTACATATAGTAATGGTTATTGGGAAGTATACAGGCGTTTTCAGGAGGATTTTTTTGGTTTGGGGGAGGGGTTGAGAAGAGGGGGATATGCTGGGGGAACTTTCCTTCGAGAATTTGTAATGGGAGAAGAAAATTTCCATGAAGAGAGAGCAGGATTTACTAGCATTATTTAAAAAAAACAATTAAAAAATAAAAGTGAAAAAGCTTGTTCAGCTGGAAGTAAGGAACAGCAATAAAACTTAAAACAAACAGAAATTATTACCCATATGAGGGGCTCACCTCCTTCTAATACCTCGCTCTTTACGCTAAAGTATTTTCAGTAATTTCAACTACTTATTCTACTGCTTTTGTGATTCAGGGGGTCATTCTTAATGAATTGGGATAAAATTTAAGCTTTAGTGTAAAGAGCGAGGTACTGACGATGGGGCGAATCCCCTCATATATGTAATAAAAACATGAGAATACAAAAGTTCTTATAGGGACGTGTGGCCGTACCTTATTTTGTAAATAACTCTACTCTAGATAAACTATGGTGGTCATGTCAGTGAACGTGTGGTAAACAGCGATGCAAAAATTTTGAAAATAAGAGCTGGGATTTTTATGGAAACTCCAAATATATACGTTGTCTAGACTGGAGAAACCTGAGAAAAGTTATTCGCACAAAATTCGAAACAAAGCTAATTTATAAGTTACGTAAATCTTTTACCAATAAAAAGATTCGTAAAAAATTAAAAGTTCTAGTTGCCTTTTTAATTAACCAAAAAATCGGGGGGCAACTAGGCTTCGTCCCCCGCTCTTTTTTTCTCAAAATCATTCGATCAAAATTATGAGAAAGCCATTGAGCCAAAAAAAAAATATGCAAATTTCGTTTTGATTATTCCTCTGCGGAGAGCCAAAATCAAAACATGCATTGATTCAAAAACGTTCAGAAATTAAATAAAAAAAAACAAGTTTTTTTAACTGAAAGTAAGGAGCGACATTAAAACTTAAAACGCACAGAAATTACTTCGTATATGAAAGAGGCTGCTTCCTCATCAACGCCCCGCTCTTTACGCTAAAGTTTTTTACTGTTTTAAAAAGAAGAATTGAGAGAAAGAGTCAAACTTTAGCGTAAAGAGCGGGGCGTTGATGAGGAAGCACCCTCTTTCATATACGAAGTAATTTCTGTGCGTTTTAAGTTTTAATGTCGCTCCTTACTTTCAGTTAAAAAAACTTGTTTTTTTTTATTTAATTGAATGTAAAAACGATATCAAAATGAAAATATTTATGGCCCTTTAGCTCCATCTTAGGTCTGTCTATTCACGCCTGAAAACCGGGATTTTCTACGACTTTTCTAAAACAGCAGGCAATAACAACAAGTCAAATAGCATTTGCACAAATAGCACAGAAACAAACAAAACTGCTGGTAAACCTAAGGTATCCCTCTATTTCCGGGAAAACAGAAACTTTACGGGATCTGCTATTCTTCGCATGGGAACCGAGTAATTCTATTTGTCTCTGTGGGATATAAAAAGGGTACTAGAATGGAATTCCTTAAGATTTTGAACATGATACATCAAGATTTTCTAAAACGGATGTGTCTCAAAGATACCAACCGGTAAGTCTCTCTATCTATATACTCCCTCCCCCGCTAAAAAGGTGTGAATTCCCAAGCTTGAGCTACTACAAATCTCTGTACTGAATAACCACCTAAAAAACCCCACCCCTCATAAAAAGTTTTATTGGAGGTATAATAACCTTACTTTCTCGCGAAATTCACGTCTCTTATTAAGCTGCATTCAAGCGTATTCTAGCAGGTTGGTGAAAAAAGCATTAATAGGCATGCTGGGTCAAACTGTTAGTGACAGATTCCATCATGTAAAGGCCAAGCTTCTCACTAGTGAATTTTGTTTTCTTTTTTATATTATTAGAGAAAAAACCAAAATTCAAAGAAAATGTTTATTATAGCTGTGATATTTGCTAATTCAAACTTTTATGTTAAATTATCTCCTTTTGGCTTAGCCCCCTTAGCAATGGGGCTATGTTGGAAGGCTAAGGAAAAGTAAGATTAGACATATATGTTCTTTTTATGGAAACTAATTCCATAAGATGTACTTTTTCACAACGTGAAAAACTAGGATTTTATGTCTTTTTAAGGAAAATGCTGAGCTCCCTCCACAAAAGAGAGCAAGGATTATACAAAGTGGTGAGAATGCTGCCCACTCAAGACCCTCTGTCATTTTTTATGCCAAGAACGACGGCCCTTTCTATGCCCCCCAGCAAAGCAGGGAGAATGTGACCACCTCCGCCGTACACGGTGTGTACTACAAAATTTGCTTTGGCAAATCTGTGTCTACATAAATACAATACTGGTGAGCTTCACCGGCCATTTTTCAAATTATGCAAGTAATTCATGTAGATGAAAATTTTATTCTAGAAGCTATTTAGAGGTTTAGCCATTTAATATGAATATAAAATGAATATTGACACTAGCAATATACTTAGAGATGGAAAAATTAAAGATTTAAACTTGGTTGTGAAAATAAATCCCGAAGCATCTAATATACCTCAATGGTAGCCTCCCAATGTTAATATTGATATAGAGCTATAACTATCACCGTCCAATTTATTTTGCGAGAAGTAATTGCCGCCGCACCTGAAGTAATGGTCTCTCTCTCCTTGGCAATACTTCATGTACGAACACGGCAAGTTATGAGTTCTGTTTCTTTGGCAATTGAGAAATTAAAAGCTAGTGGAAATAATGTCAAATCGCTCGTTGCTCGTACAATCACTTATCAACGACATATTGCCACGGGTACACGTACCTACACCGATTCATCATTTGTCAACAATGGAATTCTTTCAAAAATTGCTTTGGCTTTTTTAAAAATTGCCAGTGCCGTTGGACCATGGACAAATTCTCCAGATTCATTTAGATTGTTAGAACTTTCATCTCTTGTATGTAAAGTAAATGGAATTCCTCTCTACAATTTATCCCTTGATAGATCCTACATGACATTACATGAATTAACAATGCAATCATTAGATCAAGACTCACAATTATTTGAAAATGGTATAACCGAAGAAATGTTTGCAAAAACTCATGGCACCATTATATTGCGTTTGCCCCGTACTCAAGATCTGACTATTGTCCAAAGGAGTACATTACTTTAGATTGTACCTTTGCTGAACCATTAGAGGATATTGTAGCCTTAATCTCACTAAATCAATTTGAAACTCATTAGAAAATTACCCCTGATAGCAGGGTTCTAATAGACTTGGCACCATGAAAACAAACCAAATATTCTATTCCCTTGAGTATACTCAAAGCGTTAACAATACCCTTATCATTAATTTCTTAGCATTTGTGGTGACAATCCTCGATTAAACGACTTTGTAGCATAAAATGCTCTTTCCTAACAGCATAATATAAATTTCAGTGCCATAAGAGTGAAATGCTTGAAAATGTTTGTAAATTTGTTAGTTAATAAAACTTATATGAAAAAAATTAAATATTCTTCTTGACATACATAGTCAGAGTCACATTTTCTATTATATAATGCAGCTTTATTTTTATTATACCTCTTCGTAAAGTTAATAATACGTTTCTTATTCATTTTGGTTTGGTGGGCCACACATATCAACAGAAGATGTGCCATGTATTGCCGATCCAAACTGCGCAAACTGGAGCCAGAAACACCCTTCCTATAGCTTTTTCTGCCCTGTTATTAAGAATAGGATAAAGTGCAACTCCATCATGAGTGCAACAGTCTTAGTTATTACGTTTAATATAAATGGCACCAAAGATAAGGATTTTATTATTGATGAGTTGTACGGTGCCTACGCTTTGGTATGTTTCCAGGAGCATCTTCTCATTGCTTCAAGTTCAAATTTCGTACGTCGTAGTCAGCATCATACTGCGTTCCTGAGTCCAGCAAAAGCTACTGGTGGTCGCCCTTCCGGTGGACTAACCCGTGTCTTTGAACGGGACATTCATCTACCCTCCACAGTACTCTTCTACTCCGACGAATTTTTTTGAGTTGTGCGTGTCGGCAGTATTGTATTTATAAACTCTTATCTCCCATATGAAGGATACGCGATCAGATCCTCAACTAAATTTGCAAAGGCTTGTGGTCTGCTTAAAAGTCTTGTGAATCCGGTACTGTCAAACTCTCTACAGTATATAATAACTGGGGACCTTAATACTGATATTAATCGATCTTCGGTGAGAAGTGATTCGCTTTTTGAGTGTCTTCTATCGTATTGCGTTGTGCCCAAATCCCACAATTTTTCATATGTTCCTCATTCTGGATTTACAAGTGATATTTACCATATTATTTGCTCGCCTGGTATTATCTCTTCTTCTGCTTCAGTTCATGTTAACGAGCGAGGTATTAACTACATGCCAATTTAAAGCAACATTTACAATGGACATTGATCTATTGGAAACCAATTGCTCGCAAGGAAAATCGAAGTGGTTAGAAACAAGCAATTGTGGCATCTTTAATCTATCCATTAAATTCAGAATTGTATGAAGAGCTGGTTTAGCCTGCCAACCAGTCCAGTGGGAAAGGCAGGCAAGTCTATCAGCCCCAACCCCAGGGGTGCAATTGGGGACCCTCCAGGTACAGTCTTTTTATTTTGTGCTTGATGCCTATATCTCTGCTATATCTTTAAATCATGGGTGATACAAAAAAGAGCTATAGACCTAACACCAGAGAGATGAGATCAGACTGCTCCATACAGTTTAGTGGTACTGAATCCATTAATGATCAAATTGCATTGCTCACCTCTCACTTAAACACCCTAAAGAATAAGCAGAAGCTGAATGATCAAACGCTCAAAACTACAATGGCAGAAGTTGTCAGTCAAGCACTGTCTACTGAAGTTGGTCCATTGGTTGAGGCCTCTGTTAAAAAACTTACCCCTAGTCATGAACCTGCTACTTTTGATGCCAACAGTATAGAAATAATCAAACAAGAGGTATACTCTAGCCTGAAAATGGATTTTGATGTGCTTGTTGAAAAATCACTCAAACAATATGATCTGAGGATGACAAAGCTTGAATCCTCCCTGAAATTGCTTGACTCAGGTTTGTCAAAGCTGCAAAATTCTCTGAAACCAATTCAATCCAATGTTGATTGTCTGAGTGATCAGTTTGACCAAATGAAACTCTCAAATCAGCTGGTTCTATTTGGTTTAAAAGAAGACCCTTATCCAGAAGCTTCTGAAAGCAGATTCCTTGGATTTTGCAGTACTAGATTTCCTGGTATTCCTGTGACCCAGAATGATATAGTTTCTGCTAGAAGGATTGGTAAGCAAGGCTCAGGTTTGAAACCTCGTCCATTTGTTGTGGAATTTTGCAGTTCTAGAATGCAGCAGCTCATTCTTAGAGAAAAGAAATGCTTGCAAGGTAGTGGTGTCTTTATTTCTGAGTCACTCACAAAGTCTAGACTTCAGCTACTTAATTATACTAAATCAAAGCTTGGGAAGAGGTCTACATGGTCTAGTGGAGGAGAAATACTCACAAAGCTTTCTGATGGTAAAGTGATTACTGTCAAAGAGGCATCTCAAGTTGATACTCTCTATCAGTTAATTACAGCTCATCCAAGTCCATCAAAGCCCCTCCCAGGAGTGAAATAAATCATTTCTCTTTTTTTCAGCTCTGTTTTGTAAATTTATTTATGATTTAATAGTTTTTCTTATGTTTGCATAATGTTGTTTATTATTTTTATTCCCTTTGAACCTAGTAGTTTATTATTGTCTTTGTTCTTGCAGTTGTTTTCTCTATTGTTGCCTATATGTCTTACCTTTCAATCCACCCTCTCTTACTTCAGCCTGCTTGTATGGATATTGTGTTCATTTGTAAA
Organism: Artemia franciscana; assembly: GCF_032884065.1. Lineage (NCBI taxonomy): Eukaryota > Metazoa > Arthropoda > Branchiopoda > Anostraca > Artemiidae > Artemia > Artemia franciscana. Next base: position 1,630,306 of record NW_027062617.1, read on the forward strand.
GTTGTTGTATACATTTGTCTTGTGTAGTATATATGGGTGATTTCTCCTTTCTTTTGAATTCATCTATTCTTAATTCAGTTATATTTGATCAACCAAGTAGTGCTGGTAGACAGGAGGCACACACTTTTGACCCTCTCCTTGAATCTATGGTTAGTTCTAGCTGCAATTATCACACCACCATTGATTATTGTGATAACATTTTGCCCTCACTCTCTTCAAATAGTTGCTTTAATGTATTTTGTTTGAATGTGCGTGGAATAAGAGATAAGTGGGACAGTCTTAAATCGTATTTGTGGTCTAATAATTCTTGCCCTTTTGATGTCATAGGCTTGACAGAAACATGGTTATCTGATAGTGATAATTTTACAGCTTATGATATGGATGGTTATATGGCTATTCATGTCCCTAGAATGGTAACAAAGTGTTCTGGGGGTATTTCTTTGTTTATAAAATCTAATATTGAATTTTGTAGAAGATCTGACCTTGAATCCTTGTTTACATCAGTGGTGTCTAATAGTAGGACAGTTTATTCTCTTGTCATTGATCTGAAAAGCCAGTTTGCATGTGATACTGTTTGTTTGTTTTATAAGCCCCCTCCTTTTCCAACACATCTGTTCTGTGATTTGCTTGATCAGCTTTCTGGTGTGGGGACTTTCTCTAAAAAACGAATTTGTGTTTTGGGAGACTTTAATTGCAATATGTTAAATGTTGGATCAAATGATGAATGTGACCATCTTTTTGATGTATTTTCTTCTTCAGGGCTACTTCCTTCAATTTTTTTTCCTTCTCGTGTTGACCCTTCAAGAAATTCTGCCACTTTAATAGATAATATTTTCACTTCTCATTCTCCTAATCTGAAGTTCTCTTCTGGTCTTGTTTTCACTGATCTTTCTGATCACTTTCCTATTTATCTATCACTATCTGTGCCTAAAACTGAGATTACTGTGGATGAGAAAGGTAAATCTTCTTTCAGAACTTTTACAGATAAGGAAATTTCTAATTTAATATATGGTCTTCAGAGTAATGATTGGTCTAGTGTTCTTGAAGCTAATGATGCTGATTGTGCAACTAGATTATTTTTGTGTCGTATGGGGGCTCTGTTGGATAAGCATTTTCCTCTTAGAAATAAGCCAAGGAATTTTGCACCCAAATGCCCATGGATGTCTAGAGGTCTGATCAATGCAACCCATATGAAAGCCTCTTTGTTCAAGGCTGCATGTAAAAGTAAGACACAGGATGATCTTTTGAAGTATAAACATTACAAAAATGTGCTCACTTCTTCAGTCCGTGTAGCAAAAAAGCTGTATTTTTCGCGTCGAATTAATGAATGCAAGGGGAATTTGCGCAAGGTTTGGACTGTAATTAATGAAGCTCTCTCTCGCAAGAAACACAAACATTCCTCTCCATGTTTTTATAGAAATGCTGATGGTTCTGTTGTAGACAAAAAATCCTCAGCGAGTGCCTTCAATTCGTATTTCACCACACTTCCTTCAGTTCTAATTCCACCCCCGAGTAGAGTAAGTTGTTTTCCCTTGGCAGAGAAGTCTTTTTTCCTTTCCCCATGTAGTACTACTGAGATTTCTAGTATTATTTCCCAACTTCCTAGCAGTCGTTCAGTTGATAGTTTTGGTTTGAGTAATAATGTCCTTAAAAAAATTAGTCAGTTTGTTTCTCATCCGATTTCACACATAACTAACCTCTCTCTTTCTTCTGGTATTTTCCCTCATTCATTTAAAGTTGCTACTGTTCTACCTTTGCATAAAAAAGGTGATTCGTCTCTAATTTCAAACTACAGACCTATTTCTCTTCTTCCCGTCATCTCAAAGGTTGTTGAAAAAGTAGTGTATCGTCGACTCTCTTCATTTGTATTTAGTACTAATTCGACTGATGGAAATTCTCTCATCACTAACCATCAGTATGGTTTTCGTCCCTCATTCTCTACCTTACATGCACTTACTGATGCTACAGAGTTTGTGCGTGTTAATCTGGACAAGGGCTTGTGTGTTTTGGGTCTATTTCTTGACTTTTCAAAGGCCTTTGATATGGTTGACCACAATGTTCTTCTGTCTAAACTATCCTTATTTGGTGTGCATGGAGTCCCACTAGATTGGTTTAGGTCCTACCTCTCAGATAGATCTCAGTATGTTTTGGTTAACCGTACTTCTTCCACTACTTTGCCTGTATTGAAAGGTGTCCCACAAGGCTCTGTGCTTGGACCACTTTTGTTTCTAATCTACATTAATGATCTTGTTGATGGTATTCATCCCCATATTCACCCTGTTCTTTTTGCTGATGACAGTAATTTTTTCATTGCTGCGGTGGACCTGCCATCTGCCACTTCTATAGCTCAAGGTCTTCTTGATAAAGTAAAGGATTGGTGCTGGTCAAATGGTATGGCTCTTAACAGCCGAAAGAGTGCCATTGTCAACTTTAGGACCCCTTACCGCATGAGAGACGTACGGGAGCCAATCACCCTGACTTTTGGGAATGATATTATACCACAAGCTACTATGGTGAAACTTCTTGGTGTGTATCTTGACTGTTTTCTTTCTTTTAAACCGCATATAACTCACACCCGTTCCTTAATACTCCGCCAGTCTTCAATGTTGCACCGGATTAATTCATTTCTTCCTCCTGATATTATGGTTTCTCTTTATCATGCTTTTATTCATCCTTACCTTTCTTATTGCTGCTCTGTCTGGGGCAATACTAATAAATCTCTTCTCTGCTCACTTCAAAGAGCCCAAAATAGGGCAGTGAAGGCTACTTTTCTTCTCCCTCGGCTTTACCCTTCCTCTGATCTTTATAATGATACTGGAATAGCTCCGCTGGATCATATTATAGGTAAAAATACTCTTTATTTAGCGCATTCTGCTTTTCTAGGTACTCTTCCACCGACCCTGCAGCAGTTTTTCTCAAGGACAGGCTCAGGTAGGTACTTTTCTTCTTTGCGTAATTCTTCTCGACGATTTATTTTACCAAAACGATCCTCTACAGCAGCTCAGAGGTCTCCTGTATATCAGTCAATTCTATTATGGAACTCCATCCCTTTGGATGTCCCTCTTTTTCTTTCTGCAAATGCATTATTTCGTCGGGTCTTTCCAGTTAAATAATTTTTGTCTCTCTTTTAATTCTATCCCAATTTGTATGTCACTTCTCTTCTTTTAAAATCTTGTCTTGTTCCAGTGTTTTTTTTTTTTTTTTTTTTTTTTTTTTTTTTTTTTTTTTTTTTTTTTTTTTTTTTTTTTTTATTATTATTATTATATATTTTATAAGTGTTTTTTTTTTTTTTTTTTTTTTGTGCTCTGTGGCCCATTACAAGCATAGCTTCTTGGGCCTATTAATTGATTTACTTTTGTAATAGTTTTCTTTAGTATTAATAAATTGATTGATTGATTGATTGATTTAGCGCCAGGTACCTACGAATGTTAAAGGCAATATTCACTGTTATCATAACCAACTTGTGATGTGTATGAAAAGAGTAGAAGAAGCTGCCGTACCTCGGCAACGCATTCGTAAAAGAACACAAAAACCTATCTGATCAATGGACCTTTGTTTGAAGGTTTGTTGAAATGGTTTGAAAGCTATCTCACAGGAAGATCTCTCAAAGTAGTCTTGAGTGATGTGAACTTAGCAGCATTTCCAGTGATGTGTGAAGTACCACAAGGCTCAGTGTTGGGTCCGCTTCTTTACCTTATCTATGTTGATCTCATGCGTTTTTACCTGAAAGATGTGTTTCTTACCTCGTTTGCTGATGATACCGTTTTAACTGTGTTTGCCTCATCTGGGGAGGAGCTGGTGAGAAAAGTGAATCTTGCACTGGAAAGGCTAGAGGCCTTTACCTAATTAAGTCAACCTTGGTTAAATGTGCGCAAGACATTTTTAATGACGTTCTGCAGATTTGGTACACCGCTAGATGTGTATCGACTCGTAGGTTTATGTGGCAAAATAATTCAGCAAGTTGATCATCTCCGCTATCTTGGTTTTTATCAGGATTACCACCTTTCATGGAGATGTCACAGTGACGCTATTTCATCAAAAATTACCCGTGGGACTGGCATACTTTGGTGTCTGCAGCACTTTCTTCCACAGAGGATACTTCTAACTATATATTATTCGTCGGTTTATCCATATATCTCCTACGGCTGCCTCCTATGGAGCAGTAACTTATTATCCAACTAAAGAGGAGTGCAAATGCTACAAAATAAAGCTGTTAGAACAATAGGTAGATATGTCCAGGATGTGCAAGACACCTGTGCTTGCTTTACGTCGCTGAAGCTCCTGAATGTTGGTCAGATAAGAGATTACCAGGCTGCTGTATTTGTGTTTCAGTGTATGAATGTCCTAGCCCCGGATGTCTTTAAGAGTTCTTACCAAATAAACAGTGATGTGCATAACTATGGAACAAGCCATAGTAGTGATATTGTTGTGGATTTACGTCATGGCAACCAGTCTTCATTCTCAATGAAACACCTAGGTCCAAGTATATGTAATGAACTACCAGTGAGCATTAGGACGTCAGAACACGTAACTCAGTTTAAAAAGAATTTAAAAGATTATTTTTTGGTAGATGAATGTTGAATTTTACTATGGGTGGTAGGGTGATTAGGTGAAGAAGGGTGGGTTCAGGAGGTAAGGGTGGGGCTATGGAGGTAAGGGTGGGATAGGGAAGTACGGGTGGGCTAGGGGGTAAGGATGGGCAGGAGGGTAAGGCGGGGTTGGGAGGAATGAAAGGGGGCAGGGGGAGTTGTGTATTAAGGAGTAAGAGAGATTGGATTTGTTATTATAGGTAAGTAGATATGTGGACTTTCGCGCAAATACAATCCCTCATAGGTTTTCCCCAGCGCAAAAGTGTTGTATTTTATTATATTTATTTGTGAATGTTGAAATAAAAACTTGAACTTGATAAAGAATAAAGCGAAACTATGGCTCCAGATTGGGAATGAAAGTGGTTGCTAAAGTTTCGGGTGTGTAGCTGATCTCAAATGTAAAACTAAAACCAAATATAAACGTTACCTGAGGTCAGCACGTTACTGCGGTATGGACTTCCCTGTGACTAGGAAAGATTGGCGAAAAGTGATTAATTCTGACAAGTTAAATGATGAAACTATGACAAGTAATTGCCTTCCACCTTCAGTTTGGTATAAACACTATTCTTCGATTTTTCAGTAATTAACTATTCAGTGCACTCTGCATATACTCGCCTTCTTACCCCCCTCGATAGTACAACGCTTTCTCAACATATAGTGCCCATATGTTTTTCTTCCTTAATTGATGCTGTGAAAAGTTTAAAATCTGATTCAATAGATAAAGATGGTATTTCTAAGATGAATATGCCGCTTGGATGCACCCCCCTTATATTTCACTTTCAGCTTCTTTTTCAAATGTGTCTATGTACTTCATACGTACCTGAGAGTTTTCTGTGTGGAAATGTTTTGTCAATTTTGAAAAGGGGAAAGTCACGGACTGATTGTTCCTGCCATCAAGCTGTTACTGTATCTTGTAATATTAGCAAGGTTTTGAGTATATCCTGATACCTTTTTTGACTAAAAATATTATTGAGGGGGAGAACCAATTTGGTTTTCGGCATGGAATGGGTTGTCAGCATGCGTATAAGATTCTGTCTTCTTTACCGGCTGATAATTCTTCCATGGGAAATGGTCTTTATATTTGTGCTTTGGTTCTTTCGAAAGCGTTTGATAGTGTGGTCGATAGTCAGATCCTTCTTTCTTTGTATAATTCTGGAGTCAATCTCTCTGTTATAATGCTTCTTAGGTTTTGGTATTCAAATTCTTTTCTTTCAATTAAGATCGGCAACAGACACTATTATAAGGGTGCGAAAAGGAGGAAGTTAGGGTGGTGTTCTGTCCCCTACGCTTTTAAAATTTGCATTTCTAGTGTGCTGGCTAAGATTTCAGGTAAATACCTTTCTGGTCTTGCGGATGTTTCTTATATTTGCTGACGACTTGCTTTTGATTAGCCGTACCAAATAGGGTCTTTTCCAAATGGTCTTTATAGTTTCTGATGCTTTCTCTGATATTGGCCTTTCACTTAATATAGATAAATGTGAATTTCTTCCCTATAACTGTACTACTGCTACTCCCTTCATTGTAATGATTTCACTATCCCTCTTATTGATTGTATTCGTTGGCTTGGTATCTCTATTTCTAACAGCCTTTCGAGCTTTTGTCAGCGTACTGTTTGTGATATAAGTAAAAGGATTCAAATAGGTTATGCAAAAATTGTTGCAAACAGAGGGAGGTATAACAGACGTACGCTGGCCAAACTTTATTCTACTTTCTGTGATCATTCTGTACTTTATGCTTCAGGTCTTTTCCTCCTTCTCAACAATGGCAGGTTAAAAAAGATTTGGATAAATTATTTCAAATTTTGCAAATTTCTTCTGTGTCTTGTCCCTTGGACAAAAAACCAGACTCTTGTTAGAAAATTTTTAGTTCCTGATATAACTTCAGAGTTGGAAATTCTTCACAGAAAACTGTCCAGTACAGCTTTTGCACGCCCATCCCCTCACCACCGTCTTACCCGTTTTTTCGTTGATTTTGCGTGTGTCTATGTTTTTCTCTTTGTATTTTTTCATATTTATTCTTATTCCACCATATTTGCTTTGTGTATCGTGTGGGTGAAAAATATAATAAATAAATAAATTTATTTATTTGAAGCATTGTCACACACGAAATTCTCATATGAAGAATCACTTTTTGTAACAGACCCATAAACGTCAGTAGGTTTATAATCATAGTAGCCGGTATCTTCACAACGATGTCGTTAAAACCAGACTCTCTTATTATTCTAGCGATAAAAGCGTAGATCTGGTTCTTCGAGGCAATACAATTTATAACCAAGACGATACCAGTCTCTTAAGAATAAACTGAAACCACATTTAGGTTTTTTTGCAATCATACAAGGCTAAGTATTTTCCCATTGATCACAGTTATTGTAGTGATAATTGGAGCATAGGAAATCTTTAGTGTGAGCTATAAATCCCTTCAATACAGGAATTATAGTCTTTAATCTGCACTGCGTATCCTCTATGCAATCTAAATCGATTTCATAATCTACACTTTTCATTATAGGCATCAACAAAAGCGAAATTCTCATCGGATTACCAGCTGCTCAATGTATGCAAACATAATGGACATGTGTAGAACATTTTTGATGCTAACTGTCACACTCCTAAAAAGAAACTGACTCATGATCAATAAAATGAATGTTTGTGCTATCACTTTTCACTTATGCTGATCGCTTATTGGGTCACTAGAGAAATGAAAGGAATAACTGAATCTCTGAGTAATCATCGAACAGATGTGCAATATCATTTTTTTAAAATAATATATCACTAAATTGACTGAATGCCGTGGGGCTGCGACACGTAAGTCTCAGACAATAGTTCAAAGATGAAGACTCATTTTTCATAATAACATCAATCCTTATCTTAGTAAACATCCTCTTCTGCACTGACTATCCTTAAAAACTATCATGTAGGATTAGCCATTTTTCTAAAGTAACGAGATTTCCCATAATTTCCTTTCTGTCCACTTTGTTCACTTTTAATCTTTACACTCAGACTACCGATTATAGATTAACAATACTTCTTTCTCACTAGTAGCAAATTAACTCTTTTTTATAGGTCGATTCATGGTCCTATAATGTATTCATGGGTGAACTATCATTGGCACTAGTAACGATTGCATGGGGTTTGTTTTTCATCAAATCATGTTTAATTTCTTTGCAGATATTGTCTGCTAGTACCATTTTATTTTAATTGCTGTTTCACCGTCTATTACCGCATTATTTTTACATTGGTAACAGTTTCAGCACCTAGACAAGATATGTTGCATGACGTTGCGGGAGTTAATTTGTCTTCTTTTATCTTTCGCCGAATGGTAAAGTAGGAGGATGGTAATAGGATATATCAACAGATCACGTTTTACCATCAGCAAGAAGTTTGCCTTCTTCATCAACTAAAAGCTTTATGTTTGCGATCTCTGTCAACATTATCTTCTCTTGAAACGCTATTCTCACATATCCACCTCTATATCACTTGAATTTTCTCGGTAATCCAAAGAAATTTAAGTCCTTACTATCATGACAACGCACGTATATTTCCAATAAGAGCACCATTAACACTTGTATCATAATTCAATATTTCTCCTTGTCAGCATTCAATTCTCCTACAACGTAAGACACGTCTTCTTGGAGTATTTCATCTTTACTTTTTTAAAATAAGATATATATGTTTATACTTCCGACGCAGAAATAATACTAAAGCAAATCGTAAAATCCAAAAAGTCAGGCAAGATTACGTCACCCTAAACTGCAATTACGTAACAGACACCTGCAGCTCTTAGAAAACATTCCCTATGGCTTAAGAGACACCTGTATCTCTTAGAAAACATTCCTATTGGTGTTAACTAACACCTGCGTCTTGAAGAAGCTTTAAAAAAGCGTCGGGATTTGAAGGGGTAGGACCCTTGTCAGAATGGTGGGATAAGGGCCTTGTCGGAGTAGTTATGCTATCACTACTGTTCGCCAGTTTGTCCGCCGCAGACGACTAAACTCGGTGACGATTTCTTAAAGGTGTAAGCACTGTAATATCTAGTCTTAGGACCCTCGATATATATATATTAGATTATTGTACTAGGTGTTTCTTATAGTAGCAAGAGGCCCTCCCACGGAGATTCTAGATTTCTTTGAAATTTATTGGCACCTCAATTTCAGATTATCATAAGTTTTTATATTATCCCCCCGCAAGAATGTTCCGCTTACGTGCCTGTGGTAGGGCACACTTCTTATTCAGGATGAAGCATTTGAAAGAACATTAAACACAAAAAACATGTATTAAACAAAAAGAAATATCTTACCAATATTGTAATGTCCACTGGATCCCCGTGAGGCTTCAGTCCGATCTGCAACATTACAACCCGGAAAAGTACTAAAAGAATAAAATAAGTTAGAAATACTCATTGGGGTTCTAATGCCAGTTTCACAAAAATATCTTTTATCGTTGATAGGCCAGTAGCAAAGTGTTGACAAGGAGCAAGGCCTTTTCGGGATTTTGATTTTGAGGAGGAGGGGAAGTGGGGATCCATAATTTCGACTGTCTAAATACAGATTGTGTCCATACTTCCCATTCCGTAGCAAAAACTACGATTTGTTCATTATTTCTGAAGTCCAACCTGTCTCTTAGAGCAGCCTTACAAGAGTGGGAGTTTGGATATACATACCTAAGAGATAATTTCCTTCGTAGCGTCATTTTGTGACCTCTTCCTTAATTCACCTAAGATGATTCAGGAAGACACACGTCAAATTTTTGGGCTAATTTAATTGCTTTTTTGAAGGAGGAAATTTTTCTTTTGGACAATCAAAGTCATGCTTGCAAACTCATAAATAATCTCAAGAGACGAAAAAAACAACGAAGGCAAATTTGAAAATCCTTTTCTTAGGTATAAGCCCACCCCCCCCCCCCCCCCTTTGAAAAGGTCTCTAACCAAAAAGTGTTAGTTGTTTGATTTTGTAGTTTCACGCGGACAAAGCCGGCCTGAGCAAAAATTGGTATCGTGAGAACTGCAGCCAGTTGAGAAACAGTATTTGTTTGAAAGTTAAAAGTAACATACACTTGTATAGTTAATTTAAATCTAAAAATGTAAATTTGAACAAGCCTAAAAAACAAATATTACTTTCACAAACACCAGTATTTTAATTTGTATTCAAACTAAACAGTAGAAACAATGCACGTGTTGAAATGTTTGATGGCATAATTTCTATTGTCACCATGAATGGTTTTCTAAAACAATGGGTGAAAGTCATTATAGTTTTGTAATGGATTTCAGCCACTCCTTTACGAACTTATGTAGAGGGTTAGAATAATTTTAGTAGTTTCTAGGATTCAAATATAAAACTGGCTATTAGCATCGGTAATGGTTTTTTTAAAAGTTGTCATAATGGTGTAATGGTACTTTTAAATGTTTTTATGATGTTATATGTTGATATACCTGACAACAAAGCATGATGCAGCGACAATATTTATGATATACCCACAACGTTATATGTTATATGCTTTATTTGATATAATGTAGGCTACCTGAAGGAAAACAACGAATTCGGCAGTCAGATGTTGTAAAAGTTCGTTTTTTAATAAAGCATCATTCATTCATATGCTGCCTTCCTTGATTTCAATCTCCATGGCACGATAAGTTTTTCGTGTTTTCCCTAGATACAACTTTGCTTGATAAGATATTGGATGGAAAAAGTTGAGCTGAAGAACATTCATTTGATAATTTACGAGCGGGATACATGGTTGGCACTGTAGCCATTTTTAATCTTCATTTTATTCACAAGTTTGGCTATAATGGGGCCCGGGCATATCTGATTATCTTAAGAATTCCGCGTTTGCTTCTCATGCGCAGCCTCTCGGATGGACATTTTTTCAATTTTGTTCAAAATTCATAGAAATGATTATATTTTCAATTTCCTTCTTCTCCTGAATATATATATATATATATATATATATATATATATATATATATATATATATATATATATATATATATATATATATATATATATATATATATATATATTTATATATATATATATATATATATATATATATATATATATATATATATATATATATATATATATATATATATATATATATATATATATATATATATAGAGCCAGCTATCCTGGTGCTTTTCTAAAAAAGATCAGAAATTAAATAAAACAAACAAGTTTTTTCGACTGAAAGTAAGGTTCAACATTAAAACTTGAAACGAACAGAAATTGTTACGTATATAAGAGGGTTGCCCATCCTCGACATCTTGCTCTTTACGCTTAAGTTTAAATTTTCTCCCAATTCTTTAGAAACGTTATCCGAAACGCAAATGTTATTTAATTAGACCAATGAGTAACTTTTTTTAAAGTGCCAAAAAACTTTAGCCTGAAGAGCAAGGTGTCGAAGAGGGGCAACCTCCCTCATATACGTAATAATTTCCGATCATTTTAAGTTTTAATGTTGCTCCTTACTTTCAGTTGAATAAAACCTTGTTTTTTTTATTTAGTCGCTTCAAAAATCAAGTCTAGTTCTTAATAAATTGTCAGTACCAGTCACCAAGCCTTCTTCGGCTAAAATGTCCACGAGAAGCTTGTACCGTCAGTTTCATTAGCCGATTTTATTTTAGATATTTGCATAACCAGCTTCACTAGCTGCTTTGTTATAATCTCATTTACTTAATTGTATAATTATTTTACCTGGAGCATTACCAATATTAGTGGTTTTTTTTTATCATAGCAGTCTCCATGGGTATACCTAGACACGCAGGCTAGGGAGAAGGGCTGAAAGCAAAAATCTCAGAAGGGGGAGGGTTGAAAGTGTCACCTAATTTTTAACCTTCATTATGTGTTGTTTCCGATGAAAAGTGACTACTAATCCTGGGCTCTATGCATCATTACATTTTTGTATTTTATCTTTTTATTTTATTTGACCTTAAAATAGACTACTGAAAAACCTAACATTTTCTGTAATACTTATGAGAATTATTTATAGCATTGTTTCACTTGCTGGTTCTAAAGTAATAAATTAAAAATGCTTACATTCATCGAACAGTTCGTGGTAACGAGCTGTAAGTAAGGAGCTACCCGGCTCAAAACAAAACGGAATTTTTATACCAATATATGCTTCCAAAGAACTTAATTTTTATGTTGATTTTAAATATATAAGTCTCATCAAGTTTAATGTTACATATCAAAGTTACGAGCCTGAGAAAATTTGCCTTTTTTCCAGAAAAGGGGGAAATCCCTTCAAGTGATAGAATCTTAATGAAAAACACAACATCAGATTTAGCGTTTTAGAGAACTCTAACGCAGAGTTTTCAAGTTCCTATCTGCAAAAATATGGAATTTTGTGTAACAACGTTGGAGGATCTTTCAATGGAGGAGTTTGTCATGTGGGAAGGCAGTTTTCCATGAAGGGGGAACCGGATTTCCAAGCATTATTAAAAAAACAATCAGAAATTAAACAAAAACAAGTTTTTTCAACTGAAAGTAAGGAGCAGCATTAAAACTTAAAACAAACAGAAATTATTACGTACATGAAAGGTTTTGACTCCTTGTCAATGCCTCGCCATTTACGCAAAGTTTGTTAGTACTTTCAAAAGAGCTATTTATTCTAATGGATTCTAATGCATTTAGCCTTTGTGATTCAGGGGTTGTTCTTAAAGAATTGGAACAGAATTCAAACTTTTATTTCTCTTAGTTCAAGTGCACCAGTTGGATTTTCTTAGGTTATGTGAATCAAGGGAAATTAACGAATTCCAGGGAACCAGTGAGCTTGTATCCTTGAAAATATGAGCTGTATATAGATACAATATTTCTGATGAACAACTTTATTCGAACTCATAAATCATGAACTCAAATTCAAAATACTTATAAAATAAGTTCCCTGTGTACCGTGTCACCACTCTGTAAATCACCTTGTTCTCAAATTGGAAGTTTTTCTTAAAAAGAACAGAAGTTATGTCGTACATGAAAGGGGCTTTCTCCTCCTTAATGCCTCACTCTTCCCCCTAAAGTTCGACTCTTTCTGACAATTCTTCTTTTTAAAACAATACAAAACTTTAGCACAAAGAGTGGGGCATTGAGGAGGGGACAGTCCCTTTCATATACGGGATAATTTCTGTTTGTTTTAAGTTTAATGTTGCTCCTTGCTTTCAGTAAAAAAAACTTTGTTTGTCTACTTCTTGAAAGTAAGGACCAGAACTGAAAATAAAAACGAACAAAAGCTCAGAGTTTAAATTTCCCAGCAGTTTTGCCCCACTTGGGCCAAAACTGATGTTTTGTGGCATAAAAGTTTTACGCTTTATTTCTGTGGTTCTTAGAAGTTGGGGGCTCAAACCTCTTTTCTGGGGCTTCGTACCAAATCAACTGCCTATCGAAATTTTTTATTTATTGACAGTTTGACAGTCATGGGATAAAAATTGATGCTTTGGGTAAAAAGAATCTTCAAATTGCATTTTTTTTCACTTGACGTTTTTTTTTAATGTGTTTTTAACTTTTGGCTTCAATGGGTAAATGTTCTTTCTTTACTAGACTTCATAGGTGCATCTAGAAACACAGGCTAAGGGGAGAGGGGGCTATAATTACCTCGTATAAATTTACTCTCTATTATTTTATAAAAATTTTCGACAACAGTATGTTTTCTCTTTTATTTATATTTTGCCGTAAAAAAAGTTACTGAAAGAACATACTTTTTTTAAACATGTTGGAGAAAAATTTCCAACATAAGTTGTTTCACTCGGTAGTTTCAAAGCTCCTGGATTAATCCTGGAAGTGGGCAACCAAATGTGACTTTATTGGACTTTATAACTGTACTGCGCTTTATTTTCTAATTACTTTTTTTAATGTACTTTTTTTAATGTATTTACCCACGAGAAATATATCACTTCAGTTTTATGGTCTGATTATGTTTTAGATACTTACATATACAGCCAATCTGGCCATATTATTATAATTTCCTTCGTTTATCGGAATTTGTATTTTCCCTGGAATATCATAGATAGGTTTTTTTTTATGTATCTTAGCTTCAATTGGTGTATTAATACACACAGGCTTGGGGAGGGAAACGCGAAATATCAGTAGGGGGTTTTAGCGTTAAATAATTTTTAACCTTCTTTATTGTGTTAAGTTTTTCGAGGAAAGGAAATTGCCAGGCTTACGCTTTGTTTATTATAAAATTTTCTGTTTTAGTTAGTAAAGCAACTCCTAAAAAAACACGAAGTTTCCTACAATATTTAAGAAAGCTGTTTTTCGAATAAAATTTTAAACTTGATGGTTGATAAGCTGTTAAATCCTGCAAGTGGGCAACCTCATGTGACTTTTTCGTCATATTATTGACACAGCATATTCATCGTCTGTATTTCTAATTCAATCATTATGTTCTCTGTGTATCGGTCTGCTTGTACAAGGCAAAACTGGTTTCAAACAGTTCGTGGTAACGAACTGTAGTAAGGAGCGACCCGGCTCAATAGTAACCGGCTCAAAAAAATGGAATTTTTATACCAATAGCTACATCAAAAGAATCGCATTTTAATGCTGATTTTAAATATATAAGTTTCATTTACCTTCTTTTAGAAAATTTCTTCTTTTAGAGAAAATTTACCTTCTTTTAGAAAATAGGGGGAAACACCCCCTAAAAGTCATAGAATCTTAACGAAAATCACACCATCAGATTCAGCGTATCAGAGAACCCTCTTGTAGAAGTTTCAAGCTCCCATCTACAAAAATGTGGAATTTTGTATTTTTTGCCAGAAGGCAGATCACGGATGCGTGTTTATTTGTTTGTTTTTTTTTCCCAGGGGTGATCGTATCGACCCAGTGGTCCTAGAATGTTGCAAAAGGGCTCATTCTAACGGAAATGAAAAGTTCTAGTGCACTTTTTAAGTGACCGAAAAATTGGAGGGCACCTAGGCCCCCTCCCACGCTAATTATTTTTCCAAGGTTGACGGATCAAAATTCTGAGATAGCCATTTTATTCAACGTAGTTGAAAAACCTTACAACTATGTCTTTGGGGACGAATTACTCCCCCAGAGTCCCCGAGGGAGGGGCTACAAGTTACAAACTTTAACCAGTGCTTACATATAGTAATGGTAATTGGGAAGTGTACAGACGTTTTCAGGGGGATTTTTTGGTTGGGGGGAGGGGTTTAGAAGATGGGGATATGGGGAACTTTCCATCGAGGATTTTGTCATGGGGGAAGAAAATTTCCATGAAGGGAGCGCAGCATTTTCTAGCATTATTTAAAAAAACACAATGAAAAAACAAATATGAAAAAGTTTTTTCAACTGGAAGCAAGGAGCAGCATTAAAACTTAAAACGAACAGAAATTATTACGCATATGAGGGGATCACCTCCTCCTAATACCTCGCACTTTACACTAAAGTATTTTTAGTAATTTCAACTATTTATTCTACGGCTTTTGTAATTTAGGGGTCATTCTTAACGAAGTGGGACAAAATCTAAGCTTTAGTGTAAAGAGAGCGAGGTACTGACATGAGGGTGAACCCCTATACATATGTAATAAAAACATGAGAATACAAACATTCGTTACGTAAGCTAATTTATAAATTACGTATATCTTTTGCTAATAAAAACATTCGTAAAAAATTAAAAGTTTTAGTTGCCTTTTTAAGTAACCAAAAAATCGGAGGGCAACTAGGCTTCCTCCCCCGCTCCTTTTTTCTCAAAATGATTCGATCAAAACTATGAGAAAGACATTTAGCCAAAAAAATAGATATGCAAATTTCGTTTTAATTATTTCTCTGTGGAGAGCCAAAATCAAAACAAGTTTTTTCAACTGAAAGTAAGGAGCGACATTAAAACTTAAAACGAACAGAAATTACTTCGTATATGAAAGGGGCTGCTTCTTTATCAACGCCCTGCTCTTTACGCTAAAGTTTTTTACTGTTTTAAAAAGAAGAGTTGAGAGAAAGAGTCAAATTTTAGCGTAAAGAGCGGGGCGTTGATGAGGAAGCAGCCCCTTTCATATACGAAGTAATTTCTGTTCGGTTTAAGTTTTAATGTCGCTCCTTACTTTCAGTTAAAAAAAACTTATTTTTTTTTATTATTTAATTACCAACTAGTGCCAGTTGTTTTTATCACGGATTTCTGTTTTCTTCAATACTTTTAATCCTTTTTTTTAATATCACTCCAAAATAAGAAATAAACAATATTGCATTGAGTAAGTCTTAAAATTTTATCTTGATAAAAAGTTTACATTATTTATAGGGGCAGTGCCATAACGATTTTGACAAAAAATCCCTCGGCTAGGCCAGTGCACACCTAGCGTTTGCCTCTGTTCACTTAATGAAATTGAAATCTGGATTTGAATAAAGGAAAATCTTAGCCCAAATAAAAGGAAATCTGCTTTTAACATATTTTGTCTCTAATTAAAATGAAAATTCAAGTATATGTTTTTTTTTAGGTATTTAGATATTTAAATAACACCCATGACGACAGGTAAAGGCATATTAAAGCTCCGTGACAAACGTGAAACCACAAATCAGTTCCGTGTAAGATGCAGTTTATAATTGTTTATAATTTGACAATTGTCAATGTAGCTTGCATTATTTTCTTTTTTTTTGCTCAAAGGCAACAATTCACGAAATTTTGGAGGGAAAGAGCAATGTTTATTTTAGAAATTAGGAAGGGGGGGGGCCAAATTTGTCGTTTTTCCTTTTTAATGGAGAATACCAAAAGACAGCATTTTCAAATGAATTTACACCAAAACAGTATATTCAAAATCTAGGGAGAAGACTAAAAATTTAAGGGGGGAACATGCTCTTAGATTATTTTATTTACACTTTAAATGTCTAAACTTCGCTAAGTTACTTATCTCTTCGTCAATAAATGTATATATATATATATATGTATATATGTATATATATATATATATGTGTGTGTGTGTGTGTGTATGTGTGTGTGTGTGTGTGTGTATGTGTGTGTGTGTGTGTGTGTGTGTGTGTGTGTGTGTGTGTGTGTGTGTGTGTGTGAACCCAACTCACCGTGAATTAGCATGAGAGGGTTGATTCTAGTTCAGCGTTGTCGAGTGATAGCCATGAGAGGAAAATTTTCAAGTAATTTAACCCGTAGTCAACCTGATGTGTGTTCCCCAGCGAGAGCCTCCAACAGGTACGACTCTAGTTTGGCATTTGTGAAGGGACACACATGCACGGAAAGGTGTAACATAAATGGCAGACAGTAACAACGGCAATCAAAGGGATAAAATTAACCCTTGACTGGGCTGCCCACTTAATTCAACAATCTGTCTTGGGTTTTTTCTACAATTGGCCATGACTTCCACTTTTCCCACAACTATTCCCTCTTTTTTAAATTCAAAAATCAACGGAATTTGAATTTAAAAAAAGAGGGAATAGTTGTGGGAAAAGTTTAGCTCATTTTGTATTGCATTGCCCCGGACAGCCATATCTGAGCTGGACTTTTAAAAATAATCACAACAAATCTTTTGCTTAGGATTGAAATACATCAAAATTTATTTCTAAATTCTTTTGGGGGGTAGATAGTCTTTCAGGCCACCCTTAGAAGGAGAGTTCCAAAAAAGCTTGACACAGAAGTTTCAGGATTCTGTTCCAAGAATACAAATATTTACCAGTCATAGAGTTCATGTACGCAGCACGGCTTGTTTCTGTAAGTATCGTCAAAAACTCTGGCGAAAACTGTAGTGGGCTCGTAGCACTAAAAGACAAAGCATTTTTCTCAGCTCCTGTGTAGCCTTCAACTTTGAGAGAATATGAACCAGGGGTAGACTCAACTGGGATCTGAAAAAAGTAGAACAAATTAATACATGTTCTTCCGCAGGTGAAGCTCTTTATTGGCTATTATAAGCACAAGGTCCAGCAAGAGCTTGTTAGCCATGCCTTTTACTCTGGGCTCATTATAAAAGGTGGATCTTGTGGGAGGGGCAATATGACAAGGGCACCATTAATTGACAAGTTTACTTAAGAAAAGGGATAAAAAAAGAGAGAAAAATATAGTGCTAGAAAAATCTTGCCTGTGCCCCTTGGTCCGCGCCTACTCAGGGCCACTAACATGTATGAATAAAAACATTATCATAAAGCTCCTGTGATTCATTGGTCATAAGTAACTTCTGTAGTCTGGTTGATCCATTACAAATCCCTTCCAATTTAATCTTGATATGCTTGGAAAAACTGTCCATTTAATTTCCAGCGAAGAATTTGGTAGGGAGGTAAAAAGCAAATTAAGTGGGTTTTATGGGTTTTCGACCTCGACATCGTTTTCGTCTTATTCAACGCCAGTGAGTTTCAGTGGTCGATAACTTGCTGAGTTAACTTACTCATGAGTTAACTTGCTCATGAGTAAGCTAACTTGCTCATGGTAATGGATGATAACTAAAGAGAAACCCTTGTCTATAGAAATAAAAATCCTAAAAATCGTATTTAAGCCTTTATTTTCAAAAGTTCATTGAGAAGTGCCTCGAATGAATATGAGTGGGAATTTACCTTCCCTAACCTCCCTTTGATTGGATAACAAACTTGGCCAAAGCTTGCAAATCGACGTTGAGGCGGTAGCAGCTCCCGTCTTATTCTGTAATTAATTTAAAAAGCATTTTAAGCAAAGGAAGTTTTTCAATGAAAGTAAAGAACTCCGTTAAATCAAAAATGAGCAGAAATAAATTCAAATAATTTTCCAAGAGAAAAACTACTAAAAATCACCATCAATAAACAAATGAAACCCAAAACGAACAGAAATTAAAATAAATAAACCAAGTCAAACCCAAAACGAATAAAAATTAACATTAGTAGGGCTGAAAACCCCTATTCCGTCTCAAGACTAGAGCATAATTTGCACTTTACTGAAAAAGCACAACAGATGACCGTGGATTGTCAGTTTAATATACATATACTGATATTTATTCCTTGTAATTTTAGTCGTTTTTATTTATTAAAGTCAAAAAATGAAAACACTTAAAATATATTTTGTTTTCAGTAAAGTGCAAACTATGTTCTGGTTTTGACAAGGAATGGGGATTTTCAGCCCTTCGGATAGTAATTTTGCCCCCCCCCCACTCACTTAGAGGAGGCAACCCCTCTCATATACGAAATAATTTTTTTTTTTAAGTTTTAATATTGCTATTTACTTTGAGTTGGAAAAACTTGTTTTTTTAATCTAGTTCTCACTGTTTTGAAATCAGGCCATGAAATCCCCTTCTCTCCCCCTACTGAAAAATTACCCTGGAAAGTTCCCCAAGAAACGATCCTCCATACAGAAAGTTCTCCCAATGGAAAATCACCCGCAGAAGATCCCCCCCCACCCACAAAAAAAATAATCTGTTTCTTTTCCAATAATAAATCTTATATGCGAATAACAAATTATGTAGCATAAGTCCCTTTACCCAGGAATTATGGGGGTCATTTTAGTCCCAAAAATACTGTTACCGGACATTTCAAACATGCTGCATACAATGGCTCCGTAAAATGTTTTACCGGATGTCTTTGGTTAAAAAAAGTGCGTGGGAGGAGGAATAGTTGCCTCCAATCATTTTGGTCACTTTAAAAAAGGAACTAAAATTATTGATTTTCTTTCGAATAGGCCCTCTCTCAATCTTCTAGAGTCATTGATTTGATGTGATCAATCCTAAAAAACAAAACAAAAGAAACTAATAGATAAACAGGCATCTGTGACCTTTCTTCTGGCAAAAAATACAGTATTCCGCATGTTTGCAGATAGGAGCTTGGAAACTTTGTAATAGGGTTCTCTGATGTGCTCCACCTGAAGGTGGTCTACTTAAGATCACTTGACAATTAGGAGTGTTTCACCCCTTTTTCGAAAATCAGGTAAATTTTCTCAGGCTCGTAGCAATTTGTGGGTAATATTAAACTTAATAAATATAATATATTATGAATTAGCATAATAAACCGATTCTTTTGTTATTTATATGTATATATGTATATATAATATATATATATATATATATATATATATATATATATATATATATATATATATATATATATATATATATATATATATATATATATATATATATATATATATATATATATATATATATATATATATATATATATATATATATATTGATATGAAAATTCCGTTTTTAGAGTATCGCTTGCCATTGGGTCCAGTCGCTTTTTGCTTATAGTTTTCACGAACTGTTCGAATAATATATAACAAAGAACGACAATTTTAAGATATCTATGCATTATGTATGCACTGATGTGATAAAGCTGAACTTGAGCACAGAGAGCGGGATCCGAGTGGAATGAAAACTCTCATCTTGTTTCGGAAGACCTTTTTTTTGTCCACAGCAAGTCCATCCTTATTTCAGCCCTTCTCAAGCAATAGTTGTCATAAAGCTTATTGTTTAGTGCAGCTATGAATATGATAGTGACAATAAAGGCAACTTAAATTAAACATAATGAAGAATTTTTGTCAGATAATAGTGAAGAATTTAAATCTTAAAAAAAAATTATCCTATGTACACGATGGGCTTCCACCCTCTCTACCCCTCTTACTCTAAACACGGACCTTTTTTAAGCTCAACACATCAAGAATTAATGCTCTAAACCAACTACTACTACTACTACTAATAACTCACTGCAGCACCAAGCCGCCTGAGGCCAACACAGCTACTTACGCTCCTCCTCCAGCTTAATCTATTCAAGGCCTCCCTCTTTACACCCTCCCAGGAAGTTTCCATTTCCTTTAAATCTTTATTTATGACATCCTCCCAAACCAGACGAGGACGACCTGCTTTCCGTGTAGGCCCAGACGGTTGGCCAAAAAGGCAATCTGTCATCCTTCATCCGCAGAACATGGCCTAGCCATCTCAACCTTTCTTTCATTATAGCCCTAGAAAGCGGGATTGAACCACATTTTTCGTGCAACCTACTGTTTGAAATACGGTCAGTCAGCCGGGTACCCAGAACAATCCGTAGGCAATTTCTCTGGAAAATATCTAGTAAATTTTCGTCCGCTTTTCGGAACGCCCATGCTTCAGAACCATTTTTGACCACTGTCATCACTGTAGCTTCCAATTTTCTAATCTTTATTTGCAGACTTATTGTTTGCAGATCATGCTCTAAACCAACGTAACCAAATATTTATATTTTTTCGAAAATAAAAGGTCTTACACTAACAACTTTACCTCAAAGGTTCTCACTGGCACAAAAATATTACCTAAGATATTACCAACTGGTTATATTTATTACACTCTAAAATGCTTTCAGAAAAGCACTAATCCACCACTGACATGTATTGCAAGGATTGACTCTCATATCAACGCTCTAATTACTTTTGGCTTAAGTTTTAGTGCTACTCTCTGCTTTCATTGAAGAAACTTGCTGCTTTTTTTAATCCAGTCTATCTATGCTTGCATTATCCATTTCAAAAATCTATCGGTGTCAGGAAAGACGAAGTTGCGTCTCAAGTCCCACAAATGAGAAACAGTAAATGTGAGTTTCTTGTAAATTTACTACTGGGTTTCAGCATGCAAATTCGCTCTAACTTTAATGGCTTTAGGTTTCATTTCTGCTTGAGAAAGTGAAGCAGTATTTTTTTTTGCCAATCTTTCAGGGGTCTTAATAACCCTACTTGAATCTTATTTACAAATTAGCTCAAGTATTACGTAACACATGACGATAGGGGCCATTTCTTAGGGGCTAAGTTTGAATCATACGCGATTCTTAGGTTTTCCACAGAATACTGATGGCGATAAAGATATGGAACTGTCGGTGATAAGATTATAGAGAGTTCAGCTAATTTCATAAATTCTTAGTAAATACAGAGAAAGCTTCAAATTTTGGATAAATGATAATGATAATGATAATTTTGGATAAATGATAATCTCTCCTCAAAATGTTCATTGCTCCTCAACTATTTTTTCTATTTTATGCACAATTAGTCTTTTTTAGCTTCCAAGAAGTCGTCCCCGTTATATCTAAGTCCTCGTGATTTAAATCACCATGTAATTGCACGGCTTGTTACCCAAATATGTTTCAAGAAAAGTTTAAGTTTTAAGAAATCAAACAGTTCGTGGTAACGAACTGTAGTAAGGAGTGACTCGGCTCAATAGTAACCAAAACTCTAAAAAATGGGATTTTGACGCCAATAGTTACATCAAAAAGAATCGCATTTTAATGCTGATTTTAAATATATAAGTTTCATCAAGATCAGTTATACCCATCAAAAGTTACGAGCCTGAGAAAATTTGCCTCATTTTAGAAAATAGGGGGAAACACCCCCAAAAAGTCATACAATCTTAACGAAAATCATACCATCATATTCAGCGTACCAGAAAACCATATTGTAGTAGTTTCAAGCTCCTATCTACAAAAAAGTGGAATTTCGCATTTTTTGCCAGAAGACAGATCACGGATGCGTATTTATTTGTTTTTTGTTTGTTTTTTTTTCCCAGGGGTGATCGTATCGACTCAGTGGTCCTAGAGTGTGATTGTACAGGCCCCTAGGGCCCCTCCTATGCTCATTTTTCCCCCAAAGTCACCGGGTCAAAATTCTCAGATACCCATTTTATTCACCATTGTCGAAAAACCTAATAACTATGTCTTTAGGCACCACTTACTCCACCGCAGTCCCCGTGGGAGGGGCTGCAAGTTACAAACTTTGACCTGTGTTTACATGTAGTAATGGTTACTGGGAAGTGTTCTAGTGTACAGACGTTTTCAGGGGGATATTTTTTGTTTAGGGGGGAGAGTTGAGGGGGGAGCATTACGCGGAAGGATATTTCCATGGAGAAAATTCTCATGGGGGAAGAGAATTTCAATGAAGGGGGCGCAGGATTTTATAGTATTATTTGAAAAAACAATGGAAAAATAAATATGAGAAGTTTTTTTCTACAGAAAGTAAGGAGCAGCATTAAAACTAAAACGAACAAAATTATAACTCATATGAGGGATTTACCTCCTTGTTATACATCAGTCTTTACGCTAAAGTAGTTTTAGTAATTTCAACTATTTATCCTACGGCCTTTGTGATTCAGAGGTCATTCTTAAGGAATTGAG
Organism: Artemia franciscana; assembly: GCF_032884065.1. NCBI lineage: Eukaryota > Metazoa > Arthropoda > Branchiopoda > Anostraca > Artemiidae > Artemia > Artemia franciscana. The sequence continues at coordinate 1,652,903 of NW_027062617.1, forward strand.
ACAAAATTTAAGTTTTAATGTAAAGAGCGACATATCGACGAGGGTTGAACCCCCTCATATACGCAATAAAACATACGAATATAGAAGTTCGTTACGTAAGTTAATTCGTAAGTTACGTATATTTTTTACCAATGAAAACGTTTGTAAAAAATTAAAAGTTCTAGTTGCTTTTTAAGTAATCAAAAATTGGAGGGCAACTAGGCCTCCTCCCTCGCTCATTTTTTCTCAAAATCTTCCGATTAATTGCAATTAATTAATATACAAGTTTCGTTTTAATTGTTTACGTCCGGAGAGCCAAGATCAAAACATGCATTAATTCAAAAACGTCCAGAAATTAAATAAAAAAACAAGTTTTTTAAATGAAAGTGTGGAGCAACATTAAAACTTAAAATGAACAGAAATTACTCCGTATATGAAAGGGGCTTTTCCTCCTCAATGCCCCGCTCTTTACACTAAAGTTTCTTACTGTTTGAAAATAGAGTCAAGAGAAAGAGTCAAACTTTAGCGTAAAGAGCGGGGCGTTGAGGAGGAAAAGCCCCTTTCATATACGGAGTAATTTCTGTTCGTTTTAAGTTTTAATGTTGCTTCTTACTTTCATTTAAAAAAAACTTGTTTTTTTTTATTTAATTCACAATGACAAGAGCTAATGTGAATCGCCAAAGCTTCTTAGGGCCTCTACAAAATAGTGATCGGTGCAAAAGATATTTAACTGCGAAAGATAAGCTTAAGCAATGGTCTACTTAATTTCATAAATAACTCGGAAGTAGTAAGATAGTTCCAAAGCTAAGATAAAGAACCCTCTCTCCCTCAAATGGTTCAATTTTTATGGGTTCCCACCTATTTAACAACGTTTTTTGCACAATTCTCTTTTCATAGTTTCTAGCCCCCCCCCCTCGGGATCTAATTTTCCTTGATTAAATTCGCTATGTAAGTGCCTGACTTGATTCCCAAAAAATAAGAAAAGCTTTAGTTTTAAGAATTTCATTATGACAATGGCTAATTTGAGTCACACAAGATTCTTTGTGCTTCCACAAGGCTTCAATTGGTACAAAATATATTCAATTCCCAGTCATTAGGTTAAATAAATACTTTTATGGAAAATACCATATTTTTTTTGTATTTTGTATAAAATTATTTATTAGTTTGAATCCTCAATAGCTTGCTCTTTACGCTAAAGTTTGACCTTTTGTCTCGATTTTTAACGAACGACTCCTGAAACACAAGGATCGTTTGATCAGAATAAGAAGCTGTTTTAAAAGTACTAAAAAATTTAGCGCGAAGAGAGAGGAATTGAGGAGGGGGCAACCTCCTTCATGTAATGAAAATTGTTTGTTCATTTTAAGTTTTAATGTTGCTCCTTACTTTCGGTGGAAAAAAAAACTTTGTGTTTTTTTACTCATTCTACTTTAGGATACACACGAAAAGCTTTCTAAGCCATACCTGCATTTGCAAGCTTACAGGCTGGCCTCCTTCTGCAATACCAGAGGCAATAGCCAAATTTACACCATCTTTGGAGACATAGCATTTCACCAAAGTTTCTTCACTGCCTAAAGTAAAACTTGCCACAACACTATACGTTGTTCCAGGGCGGATTATCTTCGATGCAGTAATAACATAATTCCTGTAAATGAAACCTTATACTCTAAGAGGAATTTAGCATATTAATGATATTATCATAGGGGTAGCAGCAGATACATATGGATAAATTGACTCTGGTGGTGTGGATAATAAGTGAGGAAAGCGGTGGCAAAGTTTTAAAGAAATGTAAGCATTAATTGGATCGTATAGAAAATGCAGGAAATTATTGGTGATGATCTTGATATCACGGCGGTTCCCTTCCACAGTTTAAGGGCGTGGATATCGTATTGCTTAAGAAATTGAAATAAATTTAGTTTATTTTTTGGAAAGAAAATTTCTCAAACTACAACTGTCGCTTTACAAAACCTTATTTCATTAGCTTTTTAAAAAACAGGAATGAGGACACAGATTTAAAATAAAATAAGGAAGAAATTTCAGGAAGTTGCGTTTCTTCATTGTCAATATTTGGACATTGTTAATTGTGTACGTGGCATGATATAACTGTTTCAATTATGCAAATAAAATATTTAAAGACATGGTGGAAGCCTTATATTTTCGTTACAGTTTCTGTTTCTTTAGTTTTGAATTCAAAACTTGTTAGCAGTTGTAGCTACTATTGATTCTTCTGTACGGACTAGTGTAGTAAAAAAAGAAGTTTATTTTTAACTGAAAGTAAGGAGTGACATCCAAACTTAAAACGAACAGAAATTATTCCGTGTATGAAAGAGGTTGTTCTCTCCTCAACGCCCTGCTCTTTACGCTAAATCTTTTTATTGTTTTAAACAGTAGAGTTCTGAGAAAGGGTCAAACTTTAGCGTAAGGAGCGGGTCGTTGAGTATTGGACAGCTCCTTTCATATACAGAATAATTTCTGTTCGTTTTAAGTTTTGATGTCACTCCTTAGTTTCAGTTAAAAAATTTGTTTTTTTTATTTAATTTCTGAAGGTTTTAAATTAATGAGGTTTTGATTTTGGCTCACCTTACACATCATGGCGGGTCTCTTCCACAGTTCAAAGGTGTGGATATCGTATTACTTGAAAAATTGAAATAAATTCAGTTTATTTTTTGGAAAAAAAGTCTATCAAGCCACAACAGTCGCTTTGCAAAACCTTATTTCATTAGTTTCTTAAGAGACAAAAATGAGGATACAGATTTAAAATAAAAAAAGGGAGAAATTTCTGGAAGTTTGATTTCTTTATTGTCAATATTTGGGCATGGTTAATTGTGTAGGTGGCAGGATATAACTGTTTCAGTTATGCAAATAAAGTATTTAAAGACACGGAAGCCTTATATTTTCGTTACAGTTTTGAATTCAAAACTTGTTAGCAATTGCAGCTACTATTGATTCTTCTGTACGGAATTAAATTATTCCGTGTATGAAGGGGACTGTCTCCTCCTCAACACCCTGCTCTTTACGCTAAAGGTGTTTATTGTTTTGAAAAGTGGAGTTGTGAGAAAGGGTCAAAGTTTAGCGCAAGGAGCTGGGGGTTGAGGAGGGAACAGCCCCTTTCATATAAGGAATAATTTCTGTTTGTTTCAAGTTTTAATGCAGCCCCTTACTTTCAGTTAAAAAATTTGATTTTTATTTAATAAGGTTTTGAATTAATGAGGATTTGATTTTGGCTCACCTTACATGAATAATTAAAACGAAGTTTGCATATTAATTTTACTTTTTTCGGCTAAATGGCTTTCTCAAAATTTTTATTGGAAGATTTTGAGAAAAAATGTGTGGAGGAGGGGGCTTGGTTGCTCTCTAATTTATTTGGCTACTTAAAGAGGCGACTAGAACTTTTATTTATGAATGTTTATTAGTAATAAATATATGTATCTTACGAATTAACTTACGTAACGAACTTCTAAATTCGTATATTTTTCTCACGTATATGAGAGGGTCTGCCCCTTCGTCAATACCTCGCTCTTTGGGCTAAAGTTTGAACTTTGTTCCAATTCTTCAAGAATGACCCCTGAATCATAACGGCCATTTAATTAGAATAAATACATCTTTCGAATTACTAAAAATAATTTAGCGTAAATAGCTAGGTCTTGGGAAAGGGATGAACCCTCTCATATACGCAATAATTTCTGTTCGTCTTATGTTTTAATGTTGCTCTTTACTTTCAGTTGAAAATTTTTTTTTATATATAATTTCCCATTGTTTTTTAAGCAATGTTGAAAAATCCAGCACTCCCTTCATGGAAATTTTTCCCCCATGAAAAATTCCCCCGTAAAAAGATCCTCCCGCTTAACCCACCCTATTCCCCATCAACCAGAAAAGAATACCCCCTGAAAATGTCTGTATACTTCCCAATAGCCAATACTATGTGTAAACAATGGACAAATGTCATAACATGCAGCCCTTCCCCCGGGGACTGTGGGGGATTAAGCCCTCCTCAAAGACACAGTTATTAGATTTTTTGACTATGCTGAACAAAATGGCTATCTCAAAATTTTGACCCGGTGACTTTGGGAAAACAATGAGCGTGGGAGGGGGTCTAGTTGTCCTAAAAAATTTTGATCACTTAAAAAGGGCACTAGAACTTCTAACATCTGTTTGAATGAGCCCTTTCGCGAAATTCTAGGATCACTGGGTCGATACGATCACCCCTGGGAAAAATAAAAAACAAATAAGCACGCATCCGTGATCTTTCTTCTGGAAAAAAATCCACATTTTTGTAGATAGGAGCTTGAAACATCTATAGTGGAGTTCTCTGATTGGCTGAATCTGATGTTGTGATTTTCATTAAGATTCTATGACTTTTAGTGGGATTCCCTCCTTTATTCAAAAATAATGCCTATTTTCTTAGGTTCGTAACTTTTGAAGACTAAAGTTGATGAAACTTGTATATTTAAAATCAGCATTGAAATCCAATTCTTCTGACGTATCTATTGGTATCAAAAGTCCGTTTTCAAAGTTTCGATTACTATTGAGCCGGGTCACTCCTTACTTACAGTTTATTAGCTCGAACTGTTTGAGTAATGTTGTATATATCTAATCTAGACAAATTGCAGGGACGGATTTCGAATGTTTAGAGGAATTAGCATTAAAGTGGACAAGTCAATTTTTGATATAATAGATAGATAGATAGATGGGAGATACTGGCAGTAGTTTCAATTGCGCGGCACGGGGACATGCACTCCCCTTAGATTTCCCCTAGATTTAAAAAAATACTTTTTCTGAGGTATGTGTATATAAAATGCATGTTTTTATAATTTTCGAGATAAGTTTTATTTAGAAATATTAAAAAAGGCCAAATTTTGCTCACCCTCATATTTCGAAAAATAAATTTTGCTCCCCCCCCCCAAAAAAAAAATATTATGTGTAATGAGGCAACTGTATAATAGGTAAGGAACTTTTTTTAGACTGATTTTGAGTTATCTATACTAAAATTTCCTGAAACGAATTTAAAATCTATGGTGTTCAGCATTAAAGTGGACCAACTCCATTTTTCAACATCTTTGAAAGTTCCAGCCGTGTCAGCTTCCTCGACATATTTGCTTCAAAGGAAAAGGTAGTTATTATTATTTTTCTATTATTTTAATTTCTGATAATTTTTCAAACAATTCCATGAATTTCCTACCTCCTTAATGTAGAATTTCCGTCAGAAAATCCCCTAATTGCTTGCATATGCAAGCAATGGGCAAATTGCTTATCTTACAAACCTCCCCCCTGTGAAAAATTTCCCATGAAGATTTCACCTTGGAAACTTTTCTATATACGAAAAATTCTCCCCCGCAGAAAATTCCCCTGGAAAAATTCTGTATAATTCCCCACAACAAATACTGTTTGAAATTGCGTAGCATACATCCATTTCCTCAGAATCTGTCCGGGTAGTGTCATCTTCAGAGGCATAGTTATCAGACTTTCAACTATGCTGAATCAAGTAGCCATCTCACAATTTTGATCAAATGTCATTGGAGAAGAAAGTGGCGTTGGAGGGGGGTCATTGGCCCCTGAACGTTTTATCACTTAAAAAGTGCAATGGAACTTTTTATTGGCCCCTGAACGTTTTATCACTTAAAAAACGCAATGGAACTTTTAGTTTTTGTTCAAATGAGCCCTCTCCCAATTTTCTTGAAGCATTTGGTTCGACATGATCACCCTTGGGAAAAAAATAAATAAATAAATAAACATCTGTAAAACCCCTACAGTAAGGTTCTCTTAAATACTGAATCTGATGGTTGTATTGTTATTATAATCATTTGACTTTTTGGGGGTGTTTCCCCCTTTTTCCGAAAATCAGGCAAAATTTCTTGAGTTCACAGCTTTTGATGGGTAGCCTTGAGCTTCGCTTCTTCATAACTTTGTTAGTATGCAGTTTGCCATGAAGGGTTTCCAAAATTTTTTACTACCCACGACTTTGATTCCTGCTGAGGGCAGGTAATTCAATATTATATATATAATCTCAGCTATAATCACCGTATGCGCGACACAGGGTCTTGATATAAATTTCTGTTTATCAGTAAACATGCTATTTGTTAACTTACTTCTAATTATTGTGTCAAAATTCACATTTAGATTTGACCAAGTACAGTTTTCAACACATCTAAGGACAAATTAGAATCAAATACACAGGACTTTGAGCTGTTTTCGATGTCACGGTTCGTTTTTTATGGCACTTGGTATTAACCAAGTGACATATAGCAGTCGCCAATTCTGTCGGTCTGTCTGTCGGTCTGTCGGTCCCGGTTTTGCTACTTTAGGCATTTCCAGGTAAGCTAGGACGATGAAATTTGGCAAGCGTATCAGGGACCGGACCAGATTAAATTAGAAATAGTCGTTTTCCCGATTTGACCATCTGGGGGGGAGTGGGGGCCCGGTTAATTCGCAAAAAATAGAAAAAATGAAGTATTTTTAACTTATCAGCGGGTATTTGGATCTTAATGAAATTTGATGTTTGGAATGATATTGTGTCTTAGAGCTCTTATTTTTAATCCCGACCGGATCTGATGACATTGGGGGGAGGTGGAGGGGGAAAACCTAAAGTCCCGGTTTTGCTACTTTAGGCACTTCCAGGTAAGCTAGGACGATGAAATTTGGCAAGCGTATCAGGGACCGGACCAGATTAAATTAGAAATAGTCGTTTTCCCGATTTGACCATCTGGGGGGGGAGAAGGGGCCGGTTAATTCGGAAAAATAGAAAAAATGAAGTATTTTTAACTTATGAGCGGGTGATTGGATCTTAATGAAATTTGATGTTTGGAATGATATTGCGTCTCAGAGCTCTTATTTTAAATCCCGACTGGGTCTGATGACATTGGGGGGAGTTGGAGGGGGGAAACCTAAAATCTTGGAAAACACTTAGAGTAGAGGGTTCGGGATGAAACTTGATGGGAAAAATAAGCGCAAGTCCCAGATACATGATTGACATAATCGGAACTTATTTGCTCTCTTTGGGGTAGTTGGGAGGGGGGGAGTAAGTCTTAAAAATTAGAAAAATGAGGTATTTTCAACTTACGAACGGGTGATCGGATCTCAATGAAATTTGATGTTTAGAAGGATATCGTGTCTTAGAGCTCTTATTTTAAATCCCGACCGGATCTGGTGATGGGGGCGGGGAGTTGGGAGGGGGAAACCTAAAACTTGGAAAACACTTAGAGTGGAGGGATCGGGATGAAACATGGTGGGAAAAATAAACACAAGTCCTAGATAGATGATTGACATAAACGGAACGGATCCGCTCTCTTTTAGGTAGTTGGGGGGGGGGGGGGGTTAATTCTGAAAAATTGGAAAAAATGAGGTATTTTTAACTTACGAATGGGTGATTGGATCTCCATGAAATTTGATTTTTAGAAGGATATCGTGGCTCAAAGCTCTTATTTTAAATCCTGACCGGATCTGGTGACATTGGGGGAAGTTTGGGGTGGGGAGACCTAAAATGATGGGAAACCCTTAGATTGGAAGGATTGGGATGAAACTTGGTTGGAAAAATAAGCAAAAGTCTTGCATACGTAATTTACATAATTGGAACGGATCCGCTCAATTGCGGGGGGGGGGGGGGGTAATTCTGAAAAATAAGAAAAATAACGTATTTTTAACTTACGAAGGAGTGATCGGATCTTCATGAAACTTCATATTTAGAAGGACCTCGTAACTCTGATATCTTATTTTAAATCTCAACCGGATCAAACGTAATTGGGGGGGGGCAGTTGGGGGGACCGGAAATCTTAGAAAATACTTAAAGCGGTGAGATCAGGATGAAACTGGATGGGAAGAATAGAAACCTGTCTAAGATACGTGACTGACATAACTGGACCGGATCTGCTCTCTTTGGTGGAATTGGGAGGGGGGAGGTAATTTTGAAAATTGAGGTATTTGTAACTTGCGAAAGGGTGACCAGATCTTAATGAAATTTGATATTTAGAAGGATCTTGTGCTATAAAGTTTAACTTTAGGTTCTGACCTTCTCACAAGTGCCAAATGAGCTCTTGGCTCTTGGCTCTTCCGACCTCGTCCAAATGAGCTCTTGGCTCTTCCGACCTCGTACCATATGAGCTCTCGGCTCTTCCGACCTCGTCACAAGTGCCATATGAGCTCTTAGCTCTTGTTTTTAAGTTTATTATCTTAGCCTACATTGGATGGAAAAAAGCCAGAAATGCAGATGGATTGTTGCTGACCGCTTATATAAACCAGCTAAACCAGAAATAGTGTTAAGTTGCAGGTTTTTTTTTACTTTCTGATACTAGACCATTAGCAAGGATTTATTTTGCATAAAGGGAGTTACTCGCAACAAGCAACTCGCAACAAGCCGTACTTTAGCACCAGAATGATTCCAGTTGTGAAAATTCAATAGAAAGCTAAGTTGGCTTATAAGATCAACTGGGGAAAATTTCTTGGTATATCACGTGAAAAAGCAAGATATTTAAAAATTGGCTACACTTCCCTTGTCCTAATAAATTGTCTTACTATTGGGTCAGTTGTGATTCTAAAAGGTATTCAAAAATACTATTAATCTTTTACAGTAATTAAATAAAAAAAAACAAGTTTTTTCAGCTGAAAGTAAGGAGCAACATTTAAAATTAAACGAATAGAAATTATTCCGTATGTAAGGGGGGAGGGGTTACTCCTCCACAACACCTAGCTCATTGTGCTAGAGTTTTGTTATTACTTTAAAAAAGCTTCTTATTGTTCTAATTAAACGAACATAGTGTTACATTAGTCGTTCTTGAAGAATTGGGATAGATTCAAACTTTAGTATAAAAAGCGAGGTATTGAGGAGGGGCAGATTTCATATACGTAATAATTTCTATTCGTTTTAAGTTTTAATGTTGCTCCTTACTTTCAGTTGAAAAAAACTTTTTTTTTTAATCTCAGATTAAATAATCCTCGTTTTTTAAATAATGCTGGTAAGTTTGGCCACGCCTCCACGGAACAATCCCTCCTCCCCACGGATTTATTCCCTAGACAATTCAATCTAGGTGAAAATTTACCCCAAAAACAATTACCCTTATTATCTCCACGTATAAATTTAGTCAGAAAAGAGAAAGCAAGACATAAACAGAATTTTGAATAGGAGTTCTGGCAAATTCGTCGGTTTAAATTTCCCCTGGAAAATTCACCCTCTAAATACTTCCCTCCTCATGGAGGACAGTTTCCCTCTTCCAATATTCTAAGACCATAGGGTCAATACAATCACCCCAGGGACAAAAATAAACATGTATCCATGATCTTTCTTCTGGCAAAATACGAAATTCCATATTTTGCAAACAGCAACTTGAAATCTTTAAAGTAGGGTTGTCTTATAGAACAAACCTGATGGTGTGATTTTCATTAATATTCTAAGACTTCTAGTGGTTTCCCCCTTTTTTTGAAAGTCAAACAAATTTTCTCAGGCTCCTAATCTTTGATGGCTAACACTAAACTTAATGAAACTTTTGTATTTAAAATCAGCATAAAAACCGATTCTTTTGATACGTCTATTGGTAGCAACATTCCATTTTTCTAGAGTTTCAGCTAATATTGAGCCGGGTCGCTCCTTACTTATATTGCGCAACCACGAATTATTTTTTGGATTTAAATGGTTGTTATTTAAAGGTTGTTATAACATCAAGAATTTAATTGTTGGAATTTGGCTCTAAAAGCCACTAGCCAGGACCACCTTCCACTTGTAGCTTAGATTAGCTAATTTTCGTCTTCTCGAAAAATATCGGCCTAGCAATTTTGCCCTTGTCCAATAGTTCGTGGTAACAAATTGTAAATAAGGAGCGACCCGGCTAAATAGTAGCCGAAACTGTCAAAAACGGAATTTTGATACCTATAGAAATATTAAAAGATTCAGCTAAATATTATTAATCTTTTAAAGTAATTAAACTAAGAAACAAAGAAGACAGTGAATTTTATAGGTTGTTGTAATACCATGAATGTAATGATTTGGCGCTAAAAGATACTAGCGAGGACCACTTTCCATAAGTAATCTGGATTAGCCTATTTTTGTCGTCTCACAGATATTACAACTACAGAAGAGAGCATAATGAGGACTTTTTTCCCAAGATAGTGAACCAACAAAGCCTATTTGAATATTTCGGCCCTATATCTAAGGGCCGTCTTCAGCAAAGAAAATAATAAACAATAAAACACTTACAATAAAAGTTTTCGGTTAAAAATCCATTCTTTTCTTTTTTAATTTTAAATAGCCTTGGCATCATTACTTCTTAACGAAAAGTTCAGCCAAGACTGTGCGATAAAAGCTAACATTTTACAAGCTAAAAAGCTTCATTCATTGAACTAACTGTATTTATTAAAAATTGGAATAATTTTTTATTGCGATATTTGCCTTCCGTGCAGCTAATCTTGTAGTTCTTTTGGGATTAGCCTTGTTTTTATTCGTTCCTATTTTGTTTTATTTTGAATCAGATTATTTTCTGTAATTAAGTTTGTGTACATAGGGTTGAGTGTGTATTCACCCAAGTCTCTATTTAGGGATGTATTATTATTTAAGTTTTGTTTGATTTCGATTGCCTTGCGGACTGTTTTTTATTACTAGGTCATTGCTAATTAGAATTGTTTCGTCAAATAGAATATAATGCTTTGGATTTTCAATAATATGATTGCTTAAAGCTGAATCAAAAGATACGGAGTTATTTCTAGATTTTAATGCTTTTTCAATAGTTTCTTTGTGTTGCTGTAATCTGGTTCCTAAATTTTGGTGGGTTCGACCAATGTAATAATTTCCTCAGCTACATGGCATTTGATACACCCCTCTTAAACGAGTAACTGGGGTTTTATCCTTACCAGAATGGAGAAGATTCATTATACTTAAATTACTTGTGAATACAACACGTAAATTGTTTTTAAACAAACTTTTTTTCAGTTTTGAAGTAATTTTCGAAATTTAAGGTAGGTAAATCCTGCTTGTGGGATTATTCTAATTATTCTAAACGAAACAATTCTAATTAGCAATGACCTAGGAATCAAACAAACAGTCCGCAAGGCAATCGAAATCAAACGAAACTTAAATAATAATACATCCCTAAATAGAGACTTGGGTACTCAACCCTATGTACACAAAATTAATTACAGAAAATAATCTAATTCAAGATAAAACAAAAATAGGAATGAATAAAACAAGCCCAATCCCAAGAGAACTACAAGATTAGCTGCAGAGAAGGCAAATATCGCAATAAGAAATTATTCCAATTTTTAATAAATACAATTAGTTCAATGAATGAACCTTTTAGCTTGTAAAATGTTAGCTTTTATCACACTGTCTTGGCCGAACTTTTCGTTAAGAAGTAATGATGCCAAGGCTATTTGAAATTAAAAAAGAAAAGAATGGATTTTTAACCGAAAACTTTTATTGTAAGTGTTTTATTGTTTATTATTTTCTTTGCTGAAGACGGCCCTTAGATACAGGGCCGAAATATTCAAATAGTATTATGGAAAGACAGTGTGGTCTTCGTCATTATTTACCTCATAGATATTGGTATGGTAACTTTCAGCTTGTCATGAATATAAGATGGGAAGCTAAACTAGCGTTGCTAGCCAGTATTAGAATAACACAATTTAGCTATTGGACAAAAATGATTTTTTTAGGGTGAATTAAACCGATGTTTTCCATCACCAGATTTTTCTTTCTTCCCTTTTTAGTTATACCAAATTAATAAATTATGCATGGTAATTTCACCATATTTACCTCTTTGGACCAGGAACAAGTTCAAAGTTACTTTTATCTGTTCCTGTTAATTGTTTGCAACAGTATTTTGTCGGTAGAACTGTTCTCAATTTAAAGACATTTGATATGCAAAACGACAAGTTGGTTGCTGTTATTACAAACATAGGGAAACTCGAACAGTAAAACTCGACTTTCTGCAAATTTCATAGTTTCGACAATTTTGCTTTCAAGGGATTAAAGTAGATAGATGCTACTATGAAATGTATTTAAAACAAAAGTTCTCATTTCGATATTTTCTTTTTAAACTTCCAAAAATTGTCGTTTTTCTAATAAATGTTTAAGAAAAAAGGGTTTAAATTCATATACTTCTAGTAGCAATCAGTGGAGAAGGAGCCGAGATAGAACATCGGTAGGGGTGTAGATACAATATTTTCATTGAGGGGGGGGGGCAAGAAAGGCTGTTGTTGAAGTAGGTGCTATTCAAACGGTAGTGAAGAAAAGTAACTATTTAACAAACACGTTACTTCGTTAATTTAAAAACATTACGGATACTTTATAAACAATAAACAAGCATTAAACAACCATAAATATAAGTGCTGGTGCTTGGCTTTTACTAAAATTGTGAGCAAAGAGCTGCTACAGGCGACAGTAGAATAGTGTAAACAAGCTTTTGGGTGGATGAAGGACGTATACACTCGACTTTTTTCAGCCAGATTCACCACTAATGCTGCAATGAATATCCCCCCTCCGCTTCTCCCAGCCCCCACACCCATCGCAGGATGCTCAATCTCATAATTGAACTAAGCTCTATTTTAACAGCCCTGGGTATCGTGCTATTCATTTGGTCGTAATTTTGAATGGATTTGACTCTGTAAGATTTGATGCGTTGGACTATACTTTTAATATCCTTGGTTTATTGAAATGATTTTTTTATTTATAACTTTTTAATAAATTGATTTGTTTGTGGGTGTCCTGATTTATGTTAGTAAATAGCACTAATGTCAGTGGGCCGCATAAAGCCGAAACAAAAATCGGAGGGTGGAGGGGGGATGAATATCCCCCCTCCGCCACACCCAGCGCAGGATGCTCAATCTCATAATTGAACTAAGCTCTATTTTAACAGCCCTGGGTATCGTGCTATTCATTTGGTCGTAATTTTGAATGGATTTGACTCTGTAAGATTTGATGCGTTGGACTATACTTTTAATATCCTTGGTTTATTGAAATGATTTTTTTATTTATAACTTTTTAATAAATTGATTTGTTTGTGGGTGTCCTGATTTATGTTAGTAAATAGCACTAATGTCAGTGGGCCGCATAAAGCCGAAACAAAAATCGGAGGGCGGAGGGGGGATGAATATCCCCCCTCCGCCACACCCAGCGCAGGATGCTCAATCTCATAACTGAACTAAGCTCTATTTTAACAGCCCTGGGTATCGTGCTATTCATTTGGTCGTAATTTTGAATGGATTTGACTCTGTAAGATTTGATGCGCTGGACTATACTTTTAATATCCTTGGTTTATTGAAATGATTTTTTTATTTATAACTTTTATATAAATTCATTTGTTTGTGGGTGTTCTGATTTATGTTAGTGAATAGCACTAATGTCAGTGGGCCGCATAAAGCCAAAACAAAAATCATAAGCCGCGCAATAGCGCTGCCTAAGTAAAGATACAGAATAAGTCAAAGTATTGCCACAGGTTGTGTAACATTATATTGTGGTATACTCCCCACCTTTAGATAGCGACCGTACTTTAAATTTGAAGTATTTGAAAAAAAAAGTTAGAATTATTAACTTATTCATTGGGCAGTGTTTACAAAAAATATCCCGAAAATTTGAACAAATCTTGGCATCATTGCGGCAGAAACTTTAAATTAATTAAAAATTACCAGGGATACCAATTGGAATGGAAAATTGACTCCTAGAGTTTGAACATGTTACACCTAAGTTTTTCTTGTTTAAATTAGGGTATGGGGGTATACGTTTCCGTAGGGGGTCACACTGAATACCGTTTTTGTGTCTATAATTCCCCTCACTGGCAAGTCTCGGTGCTGCATGATAAAACTGATGACAATAGAAAAAAAGAGAATACCGCTTATATGTGTCCATGAAATTTCTAAATTGTGAGAAAAATATCCATATTTGGTTAAAATTTACTTTATTATTCTCTCAGCAGACATTTCGTCCAGCATGTTGATGAGAGATAAATGTCCCACAAGTAGTGCTGGCGTTGGGTAAAATGCGTCTAATAATTTTAGTTATAATTTTTAGAAAATTTATGTCAGTTCTTTTTTGGAGATGGGTAAAAGAAATATTTAGAAAAGCGAAAATAGCAAGAAGTCAGCAGGGTATTGTACATAGAGGAAGTTCAAAATTTATCTGTTAGTATGTGAATCCAAAACGCGAGGAATATGACGTTATCAGCGCCTATTAGGCATACCAATGACAAATAAGAGAAGTAGTGTTTCAATTCAGCTTTTAGAGACTTTACGACTTATTGAATAACAATCAGAGTTAAAACTTTACTCCTATCACGGCACACAAAATTTCTGCGCTATAGGTGAGACCCGAAAAAAAACTCAAAGTCTTTGACTTTGATTATTCTAGAAGAAGTTGTTCGAGTTGATTATTTACATTTCTCTTGCTTCCCAAACATGTCCGTTTCCTAAAGCTAAATGCTCATTTAAATAGATAATTGACCAAAAGGTCAAGCAATATTTGCTTTTATAGACTGATGAATCAACCAAGCCTTAAAGTGCATTATTTCTGACTGGGCGGTAATTTTTTTTTTGTCATTTGTTTCAATGCATTGTATGTATTGGATTATTCCTAATCAATTTAAGAAATGCAGTCAATAAGTAAGAAACTTTCGCTGCATTTTATGATCTTATTTTTTCAAAAAGTTTGAAATTCTTTTAACCCATAATTGATTTCATACTTATGCATTTTATGTGCATTTAAATTCATACATTTCAGTGATTCTTTGAATTTTTTTTCAGTGGGCTTAACGGCAAACCATGGACGAACGACTCTGTGATCTTCATAAAGGAAAATTTCAAAATAAATTACTAGTTTGAATATCTATATAAAGAAGATTATCAACAATATGTATTACATTAGCGCATATAGCCTATAGGAATCTTTTGTTTATTTTAGATACAATTGTGTTGGCCGGAGAAAGACAATTTATTCGCTTGGGTCAAACGAAAATAAAACTAAATTTCACACACATGAAGATTTTTTTGTCGTACAATATTTAATCTAACCTATGGAGTGATATCCAACTCGTATCAAGACCTATATTTAATGAAACGTGACCTCTCTATCGTACTAAAATAGCGGACGGTATTTAAGTATAAAAGCGACCGTACTACTGCTCAGTAGCAACAGGGGCGTAATTTGCTATAAGGCAGGGTGGCAACTACCCTTCCCAGACATCAGTTCGCAGATCACTGGCTGGCAAACTTTTTTCATCGCAGTTAATATTCAAAGCAAGCTTCCAAAAACATCAAGAAATGCTTCCAACCAGGAGAAAACTTGATCAAACCCAATAACACATCTTATTTTCTAATACTACCAACTAAAGATCTGGCCTCTGAACTTCTTGGCCAAATTCGGACTTACTGATGCTCACTCGCCGGTCCATCAATCCTTCTAATCTCTGGCCTAGTATCCCAAAGTTCAGTCACTTCATTATTAAAAACATAGGCACAGGCTATAGAAAACAGATGCACTCCAAAAAATATCCATGCCAACATCTCTTTTACAATTCAAATTTTCGAATAATCGAAATATTAAGATGCAGCGTGGTTTTGTTATTCGAGTTTTACTGCAACAGAAAATTCCCGGAAGGAATTTGCTTTTAGTGTTTTCCACGGTCAAAGGAGCAATCTCGCTAAGTTCCATGGATTGCGTCACAAGTATCTCTGTTCAATCAAAAAACTGCTCAGCTGAAGAAACACCTAGGGACATTATCAATCCAGATCTTAGTATTCTAAATGTCCAGTTTGGGTTGCGTATTTTAGAAGCAATCAGTGCCATTGAAGACTTTTCAGCAACAATTTTGATGTTGATCTTTAACTTCATTACGAATATTGGAAATCCTGACTCGCTTTTTATGATTTTGACTTAAAATTGTCGTTCACAGAGAAGATTTTTCAAATATTCTAATAGGGCTGTTTTTATCGCATCCTCTTTTCCTTTATTTCTTTGTCAATCTATTTTCCGTAGATATTTCTATTTCCACTTTTTTGGTACTTCCAGGATAGTAATTCCACTAGAGCCTTGGAGAAGAATAAAACTTCTTAAATCAAGTTCAAATTAAATCAAATTATATAAAAATCAGGGGGACACTTGTTTAATATTTTTGAACTTGCAAGAGATTAAATTTGTAAACGATTTGACTTAGTAAACACGGTAAGTATATAAAACCAAAGAACAAGTATCTAGAGGGGGGTCTTGAAATGGGGCCCCATTTATTATCAAAAGCAAATATTTTACAGTTAAAAAATTTTTCGCATCCAGGTCAATGCTCAACGTTGCGCAAGTACCAATCTCGTAATCCTCTGCCTTGTCCCAGGAGTGCTAATCGCAGTTGTGGGCAGATCCCCCGACGCTTCCTGTGTTTTCTCCCAGATTTTGTTGATACCCATTTAGGGCTGGGTTGACTCTGGCTGAGCCTACCGAGTTACTCTGCTGAATCTCATCCCAAACCAAATAGTCAGCGACACCAACAGTTGAGCCCCTCCCTCGATGTACATATGTTATTTTACAGGAAAGGGGAGAAATTAAAGTATATAGATAGACATTTATTTGTAGCCAAAAAGACAGTTAGGTCTGAGGTTACATTAAGAGGAGAGGTGGTTGCTGTCAAATCTGATATTAATTTATTAAAGCTAAAAGTGACTATCAATGCGATACTGAAATTCGGGACGCATTTTGCTTTTTCTTAAATAGTTATCTAGCCAGCATAGACAGGAAAAGTAATTGATTTATAGGTAGAAGCAACTTATACTTTTTCTTTGGTGGGGGGAGGTGGCTCCCAAAATCTCTGAAACTAGGAAACTCATCAAGATAAAACACTTAATAGACAAATTAACAAACATAACGTTGTTTATGACGGGAACAAATCAGAATGTGTCCATACTTGTTCTTGTCTGAGCCAGCGCCCCCACCAAAGCATTCACAACTATTTCTTCGGAAAACAAAATTTCCATGTATAGGCTCCTAAACGTTTGAACTTGTGATGATTAAGACCACCACAAACAAACACGGGGAGGCGATTAGGGAGAAAGCCGCTGTATTTGGTCCAAGAAAAAAAAACATTCCCTCCAAAATGATTAATCCCATACCAGGGTCGTATCCAGGATTTTTTTCGGCGACGGGATCACAAAAGGGTTTCTTTCAGGGATGGGGGGATTACAAAAAACTAGAAAAACGCATCAAAAATTTGTTTATATTCATTATATTAAATTTTTACGAGCCAGACAATTATTTAGAGGGGGTCAAACCCCCCAAACCCCTGGATACGGCCTTACCCCATACCTTGACTTTCTCACCTAACCTCATAAGCTATTCCCTTCTAGTTATGTCTTTATTGCTCCACTATTACAAATGAAAACGAATGAAGTCAGTTCTCCAAACACAGGGAGAGGGTCTAAATCTATTTTGCAAAATCTAAGGGGAGGGCAAATTTTCTGTTTTATAGATTTTTCCTTATTAAAATACAAAAAAGGTGTTTCACAATGAAAAACTATAATAAAAATATGGTGTTTTTTTTGAAAAATCAAGGGGGAACATATTACCCTCACCTCCTCCAATTGGCGTACATGATGAAACCGTCCGTAACAACTAAGTTACCTACTCTCTGAAACCGTAAATCTTGATAAATAATTCACACAGCTTGATTCATGCTTAGAAAAGGGATAAAGGATAAGTGTGTGGATAAAAGGACAGTTCGTGATAAAATTCACCAAAACTAAATCTCTAGCCAGTCAAAATTTCAAACTTTGCTACAGACTAGGCGATTAAGATCCACATGATAGCTGGAAATTCATAAACGGTTGTGATGCCTCTTAAAATACCCGTGCCAAGCTGGACATTAGCATACTAGATCTGGGTTGTTGATGTCCATATGTGTCCTTCACTTATGATGATGCTCAAATCCATGATGTTGTCCGTAATGTCCTTCAGTTTTCAGAGGGGGTTAGTTACTTCAGTATTTATGGAGTTCCAAGATGCTCCGATGACGTATTTTAATGGGTCCGTTTTTAGGTAAATAAATCTTCTAAGCTCTTATATCTTCTTATAAAATTAAGCATATTTATTTATTTATTTGAAAGTAAAGAGCGACATTAAAATTTAAAAGGAACTTAAATCATACTGTATTATACTGGTACTCTCCCCCCTCTAATCGCCCCACTCCTTTAATTAATGTTGTATAGTACTTTGAAAATAAATCTTATGTTTTAGTAGTTTTTCTTACAGGATTACAACCAAAATTCTAAAGCGTAAATAACAGGGTTGAAGGTCCCCCTTTTATTCGTTAGGCCTGTAATTTCTGCTCATTTTCAGTTTTGATGTTGCTCTTTATGCTTTCATTAAAAAAATTATTTTCTTATTTCAACTGACTTCAAAAACTTCTTCCACAAGAGAAATCTCTAAAAGAAAAATAAATTAAGAAATAAATTAGAAAATGAGTAGAAAAAAAGTCAAATAGTTTTCCCAGCTTAAAACTACCACAGGTTACCATTAATAAACAAAAATAACCCAAAACGAAAAGAAACTATAAATAGTTTCATTTTTTATTTATAGTTTTGTTTTGGGTTTATTTATGGAAAAGCCGTTCTAGATGTTTTTGGTCATTATTTGCTGCTAGATGTGCACTCCGTATAATGAATTTTGTCAAATATCAAGGCAAGGCCCCTAATCTTTTCTTTTCTCCGGGCCACAGGCATAGCTACAGCTTTGCTTCCCAGAAATTTTTGTCCGAAACTATAAAATAAAACGGAACTATAAAACCCAAAAATGAAACTATAAATAAACCCAAAACGAAACTCGACTATAAATAGTTGAGCCAAACTGAAAATGAGCAGGAAATAATATGAG
Organism: Artemia franciscana; assembly: GCF_032884065.1. Taxonomy (NCBI): domain Eukaryota; kingdom Metazoa; phylum Arthropoda; class Branchiopoda; order Anostraca; family Artemiidae; genus Artemia; species Artemia franciscana. Next base: position 1,671,699 of record NW_027062617.1, read on the forward strand.
AAAGGCCGGCGCATAATTTCCATTTTACTGAAAGTGGTCATTATTTTAAGCTGGATGCTTCTATTTCTCATAATATTGAAAAACACTATCATAACCAAGATTACTAAAAAAAGACAACAAATTAATGTAGATTGACGGTTTAATATACACAGTGGTATTGTTGAAGGGAGGGCAATAAGGGGCAGCTAACCCGAATAATTGCGAGAAAAAATTTTAAGTAACTTTAAAACTGCTGCTTTTTTAAGTTTTAACTTTCGTCTTTAGTTTGAGCATATATTTTTTTTTTAATTAAATGACCCTCATTTTTAATACAAAAAAAAACCTGAGAAACAGGGGTCCCATTACACTTCTTAATATGTTCTACATTAGTATTTATAAAAATACACTGCCTTCGAAACCTTATCGCTAAGTAAATATGTGGGCCTATTTAATTGTAAAATTGCGAAAATGTACTATTCTTTCTGTTCCACCAAGTTACCTCACTTCAATTGTTTCTTTTGATACGCAAGGGCCTTTTACTTCCTAATATCTACTAGTTCATAATAATATTATTCTTGTTTAAAACCCTCAAAAACGGATATGAATACACCCTCTACATCTACAGATAGGACACAAATTGAATCAATGAAAAAAAGAAATTATTGAAAACAAGAATTGTTTTATCATTGAAAAACGTGAAAAGAAATTATCGAAGAAGAAAATAATACTTAGTATTTTTTATAAAAATATTCATATTAGTAGTGATGCCATAAGGTTTTCCACAGTATCCCTATCCAACCATTCTACGCATCCCTATCCTACCATTCTACGACATCCTTATCCCATCATTCTGCGGCATCCCTATCCCACCATTCCACAACATCCCTAGTTTAAATAAGTCCTTATCCCGTCATTCCGACGGCATTCAGCTGGTGAATGTTACGTCATACGGAATGTTTTCCAAGGGACACAAGTGATTGTTGCCCAACAGGGTTTGCCAACTTTTCGCTTTTATGCAATAGTTTCTTTGATTCCTTCAAAAAAATCTACAAGAACCCACCAATTGGATGTTATGTTTAAAAACTTACAAGGGCTAGGAAAAACCTTCCGGGCCCCCCAGCCAAATCTTGGTTTTCTTTTAAAAACCTAAAAGGGGCCATCCCCTCAAGTAAGGACATAGTCCTTAGATCATCCAAATATATTCACACATATCTGCCATTTCGTGCTAGCAAATTCTCCGCCGTTTTCTATATGGAGAACCGTTATAGAGGCTGTTGATTTTATGGAACAAATCCTTTCCCGTTATTTCCCAGAAAAGAGAAATGTCATCTGCTATAATTCGAACGGGGAAGCAAGTAATTTCCTTGTCCTTGGAGGGTATAAAACGGGTATTAGAACGAAAACTTCATTAGTCTTGGATAAAATTCTGACTTGTCATATTATTCTAAAATCGATATGCCGTAAAGATACCAACTGGTGATTCGCTCATTCTATATATCCCCCGCCAAAAAAGCTATGCATACCCAAGTTTGAGCTACTATAATTCTCTTTATTAAATAAACATCTAAGACCCCTATCACCCTCCTGCTATTGCATAATTTTCACAATGATAGACTAACCTTATTTTCTTGCAAAGTCATAAAAATCGCTATCAAGCAAGTTACCCATTTTACCGGGGGGTATAACTAGGATGATAAGAATCTTGTTCACCACCTCTGAGTGAGGGGTTTAATGCTATTGTCCTCACCCTAAAAATAATTCTTTCTTTGGAGTGGTTTTCGCTAAAAAGTAAATTTCTCTGGAAACTGTTAAGAATATTGACAACCCCCATCTTTAAAATTAACACATTCCTTTTAGATAGTCTTGAGAACCTCCTCCCCTTTAGGTCCAAAAGGAAATGAACTTGTCATCATGCTTTTAGCTATTAGCAGAGTATTTAAAATAAGTATTTTTAAGATCATTCTACTAATGAAAAATGGGCAAAGAAGGAGATTTAAGTGGCGCTGCCCAATAGTCTTCTTTTGTTCAACTTAATAATAAGAGAAAATATCAGGGGCTCTCACTGTAGTTTTAAGAGATAGACCCTCGGAAAATTGTTAAAGTTGGATATTCCTCTCAAGTTAAGAACTAAGATCTTCATGCATCAAAAAATAATGCATTCTGGGTCTGAAAACTGTTCGAACAGGGGATTTGTGGGGGAGTGCGTTGCAAAATTTTTTTTTTCAAGAAAACCCGAGTATAGGAATAATATTTTAGTAGCATTTTACTGTTACCTCTAAGAAGAGAGGCATGAGGAGTCCCCTCGCCCCTCCTAGGAGAAATAAGACAGTCTTGTAAGCTAATAAATAAGATTCTCTTGTTTATAAAAAATAATACATTCTAGTGCTGAAAATTTTCGAAGAGGGAATTTGTGGGTCTTTCGATTAATATTCCTTTTAAGTATGATAATAGGCCCCTGGCCCTTAGTTCTGAAGGGTTTGAGGATCCCTTTGTTTTTTCACAGCTATAATGTTTTTTTCACATCTTAAAACCATAAAAGACTTCAAGAGAATATTTTTATCTGTTTAATTTATCAAGTAAAAAGCATTCTTTTTTCAGCCTAATATAAATTCTTTCCCCGGATTAAGTCAAGAGTGTTTCAATGAGCTAATAAGCTATTTTTATTTTATAGATTAACATACCCACATCACGAGCGGACTACATAGAGACTGTTATCCTGTCATCACCACCGCAATTCCGCAACATTGCATATATGCTACCTGAGAATATTTAAGGTGAGAGGGATTATAATGTGGGGATGGGCCTTATTATTATGCTTTTCCCCGACTTTGATTTAGACACTTATGTGAAGGATCTTGGCTACGACGCGGATTTTTTGGACATTATCTTAGTGTAAATGCCAGCAAGTGAGGTGGATAGGCTGCTAGACGAACAGGAGCCCACCCTTCAGAGTGATATAGGGGGACCAGAACAAAGTGGTGCCGCCTCACCCCCTCTATTGCCTGAATCGTATTTAGCAGATGCTGATTTGTGTAAAATTTATATTTTTAGAGCTAAGTTCGGGGATCCCTTCAACTCCCTTATAGGTGGTAGTCAAACAGTTTGTGGTAACGAACTGTAGTAAGGAGTGACCCGGATCAATAGTAATCGAAGCTCTAAAAAACGGAATTCTAATACCAATCGTTGCATCAAAAGAATGTAGCTTAATGCTGATGTTAAATATATGAGTTTCATCGAGTTTAGTCTTACTCATCAAAAGTTACGAGCCAGAGAAAATTTGCCTTATTTTAGAAAATAGAGGAAAACACCCCTTAAAAGTAGTACAAACTAAGAAAATCACACCATCAGATTCAGCGTATCAGAAAACCCTATTGTAAAAGTTTTAAGCTCCCTATCTACAAAAATGTGGAATTTTGCATTTTTTGCTAGAAGACAGATCACGGATGCGTATTTATTTGTTTTTTTTCCAAGGGTGATCATATCAACTTAGTGGTCCTAGAATGTCGCGAAAGAGCTCATCCAAACGTAAATTAAAAGTTCTATTGCCCTTTTTAAGTGACCGCCTGGAGGGCGAAAACTGGAGGGTGCCTAAGCCCTCTTCCACGCTCAATATTTCCCCAAAGTCGCCGGACCAAATTTATGAGATATCCATTTTATTCACCGTAGTCGAAACACCTGATAACTATGTCTTTGGGGACGACCTGCTCCCCACGATCCCCATGGTAGGGGCTACATGTTACAAACTTTGGTCTTCCTTTACATATACTAATGGCTATTGGGATGTGTACAGAGGTTTTCAGGGGGAAGTTTTTGGTTTGTAGGGGAGAGAAGTTGAGGGAGGGGTTACGTCCTAGGATCTTTCCATGGAGGAATTTTTCATGGGGATGAGAATTTTCATGAAGGGGGCTCATAACTATCTAGCATTATTTAGAAAAACAATGAAAAAATAAATATGAAACGTTTTTTCAATTGAAAGTAAGGAACAGCATTAAGATTTACAAAATTAAAAGTTCTAGTTGCCTTTTTAAGTAATCAAAAAATTGGAGGGCAACTAGGCTTCCTCCCCCGCTCCTATTTTTCTCAAAACCTTCTGATTAAAACAATGAGAAAGTCATTTAGCCAAAAAAAATTAACATACAAATTTTGTTTTAATTATTAATTTGCCGAGAGCCAAATTCAAAACATGCATTAATTAAAAAATGTTCAAAAATGAAATAAAAAAACAATTTTTTTAACTGAAATTAAGGAGCAACATTAAAACCTAAAAAGAACAAAAATTACTCCGTATATGAAAGGGGCGTTTCCTCCCCGACGCCCCTATCTTTACGCTAAAGTTTTGTACTGTTTTAAAAAGTAGAGTTTAGAAAAAGAGTCAAACTTTAGCGTAAAGAGTGGGACGTTGAAGAGGAAAAGCCCCTTTCATATACGGAGTAATTTCTGTTCATTTTAAGTTTTGATATCGCTCCTTAGTTTCAGTAAAAAAAAAACTTGTTTTTTATTTAATACACATAAGGTTCCGATGGACATAGCACACTCCTATGTCAGAAAAATTCAGGCACTTCTCAAAAAACACTATCGGGCAGCGGGAGGCAAGGACAGCATTATAGTATCTATCCCACTAAAACATTTTTGAAATGAAAATGCGAGTAACATTTACTCACATTACCTACAAAAACAGACTAAATCCGGGCTGGTACAATTTTGAGTGTGCTTTTAGAGTGGGTAGGAAGTATTTTCAATATGGTTGAAAATCATAATGAAAATGGGAGCCAGTCAATGGTTTTATTTATCTAAAATCCAGATATAAATGAAACAAAATTTAAAAAAGAATTTGTTTTAAGAGGTGGCGCAGGAAAGGGTAATTTTAGAATATATAATGCACATTTAAAGGCGAGTGAAGGTGTACAACATTTTCGTTTCGATACAGGCTTAAAGTGCTTCAAGTATTCAGTCCTTGTCGCAGGAGATAATCATGGGGCAAAGGATGCTATTAAAACGTACTTGGACAAAATGGCTGTTGTCTCAGCTATGGAGGGGGTAATTTACTAACGATGATTTTAATTGTTTAAAGGGGCAATACCCTATGACACTTAAGGTAATAGACATTGTGAGATGGCAAATGAGGATTTAAATATTTGGGTTTTGGTGTTTCAAGATTCAAGATTCAAGATTTTTATTTAAACTTCTGTAAAAAACACACACTATAAAAAAGGGTCAAGCCGGAGACACAAGGTCGATTGACAAAGACCCGGTAAAATAATATAGCACACCTATTTGACAAAAAAAGAAACAAAAACAAATGCATAAAATAAATATAAATAAATCCACGACTCACCACTAGACGGGAACCCACCCACAAAACAACTGACACTCGGCAAATATTAATCCGAAAAACAAAACAAAAACAGTGTGCAAGTGAGGGTGACCGATGACTGGCAACTTATTTGGAAAAAAATTAGCCCACCTTCTCAACATCAAACAAACAACTATTCACTTCAAGATTTTTTTATCACTGATTCTTGAATTTATTTATAAGGATAGAATGAAATTACTTTTATGTATTTGGGAGGGATTTACTGTAGTCAATATATGGTAGATTAAATAAAAAGAACTATTTTTTTTAGCTGAAAGTAAGCAGCGACATTAAAACTTAAAACGAACAGAAATTACTCCGTATATGAAACGGGTTTTTCCCTCCGCAATCCCTCGCTCTTTAAGCTAAAGCTTTTAATTGTTTTAAAAAGTAAAATTGTGACAAAGAGTCAAACTTCAGCGTAAAGAGCGATGGATTGCGGAGGGGACAACCCATTTCATATACGGAGTAATTTCTGTTCGTTTTAAGTTTTAATGTCGCTCCTTACTTTCAGCTAAAAAAATTAGTTTTTTTTATTTAATTTTTGAACGTTTTTGAATTAATGCATGTTTGGTTTTGGCTCTCCGCACATAAATTATTAAAATGAAATTTGTGTATTAATTCTTTTTTTGGCTAAATGGCTTTCTCTTAGTTTTGATCAGACGATTTTGAGAAATAAAGGGTGGAGAAGGAGGCCTAGTTGCCCTCCAATTTTTCGGTTACTTAAAAAGGCAACTAGAACTTTTAATTTTTAATGAACGTTTTTATTATTAAAAAATACACGTAACTTAAGAATTAACTTACGTAACAAACTTGCATAACCTTATATTTTTATTATGTATACGAGGGGGTTTGTACCCTCGTTAATACCTCGCTCTTTACACTAAATCGTAAGTTTTGTCCCAATTCTTTAAGAATGACCCCTGAATCAGAAAGGCCGTAGAATAAATAGTTGAAATTACTAAAAATACTTTAGCATAAAGAGCAAGGTATTTATCTCCTCCTAAATACCTCGCTCTTTATGCTAAAGTATTTTTAGAACCCCTCATAATGCGTAATTATCTCTGTTCGTTTTAAGTTTCAATGCTACTTCTTCCTTTCATTTGAAAAAACGTTTTCATGTTTATTTTTCATTGTTATTTTATAGTAATGCTAGAGAATCCTGCGCCCTTTTCATTGAATTTTTCTTCCCCCATGACAGATTACTCCAAGGAGAGATCCTCCAACATAGCCCCCTCTCCTCAGCCCCACCCCCAAACAAAATAAAATCCCCCTGAAAACGTCTGTACACTTCCCAATAACCATTACTATATGTAAACACTGGTCAAAGTTTGTAACTTGCAGCCCCTCCCCCAGGGATTGTGGGGGAGTAAGTCATCCCCAAAGACATAGTTATTATGGTTTTCGACTATGTTGAACGAAATGGCTGTCTCAAAATTTTGATCCAATGACTTTGGTAAAAAAATGAGCGTGGGAGGGGGCCTAGATGCCCTCCAATTTTTTTGGTCACTTAAAAAGGGCACTAGAACTTTTTATTTCCGTTAGAATGAGCCCTCTTGCGACATTCTAGGACCACTTGGTCGATACGATGACCCCTGGGGAAAAGAAAAAAAACAAAAAAAAAACAAACAAACAAATAAACACGCACCCGTGATTTGTCTTCTGGCAAAAAATACAAAATTCCACATTTTTGTAGATAGGAGCTTGAAACTTCTATAGTAGGGTTCTCTGATACGCTGAATCTGATGGTATCATTTTCGTTAAGATCCTACGACTTTTAGGGGGTGTTTCTCCCTATTTTCTTAAATAAGGCAAATTTTCTCAGGCTCGTAACTTTTGATGGGTAAGACTAAACTTGATGAAACTTATATATTTAAAATCAGCATTAAAATGCAATTCTTTTGATGTAGCTATTGATATCAAAATTCAATTTTTTAGAATTTTGGTTACTATTGAGCCGGGTCGCTCCTTACTACAGTTCGTTACCACGAACTGTTTGATAAAGAAGCCATGAAGCCAAAGTACGAAGACAGTTTTGAGCGGTCATATTTTACCTTGAATAAAAAAGAATGAAGAGTGAATAATTCTGAAACAGGCAAAATATTAGTTAATAAATATGTAGTTTCAGTTTTAGATTTATTTGGATAGGAAGAAGGTGATGGTAAATATCTTTGCAAAATTTGAAGAGCCCGGTTTGGAAGAGTCTGTATCGGTTTTATATGATATTTGAATGTTGCTAAATAAATCAAGGGAAAATACGTAAGATAGGAATCCACCAAGGCAAAATAAATGAGTCGTAGAACTTCATAGGGGAAAAAATGCTGAAGCCTCCTCATTACGCCAACTCCTTGGGCGATTTTAACGCGTGATCTATTACAATGTTCTTTATAAGATAGATTTTCATCAATAGTTATACCAAGATACCGGAGTGAAGTTACCCTTTGAATTCGAATATCTGTAGCTTGATCACTTATAATTGAAATTCCTTTTGCTTTGTGTCAAAGTCTACTATAAATGATGAATTTCATTTTGGCGGCATTCAATGACAAAAGATTAGCTTTTAGCCATACAATCAGCTGGGAAAACACGATTTGCAGCTTCTCTTTGACATCATCTTCCGACTTCCCTGCAAGTGTTGATCCGGTATCATCGGCGAAAAGGACATTCAGGCTGTTGGTTTCTGTTGCTGATGGAAGGTCATTTATGTATATTAGGAAGAGCAGTGGTCCCAGAATTGAACCCTGAGGAACACCAATATTGGGCAATAAGCATGGATCCGAAACTGTTTTATTGATAATTGTTACTTGGGATCGACCTGCTAGGTAAGATGCGATAAAACTATGCGCTGGTCCTCGTATCCCACCATGGCTTAATTTAAAATAACAATATTTCGTGACAAATCGTGTCAAATGCCTTCTGAAGATCCAAAAAAATACTTGCCGGAATCATTTTTTTATCAAGTCATTCGTGAATAAATTGGACCATTGTCAGGATAGCGTCCTGCGTACTATGTCCCTTTCTAAGCCCATACTAGTTTTTTGAAAAATAATCATTTGAAATAAGGAAATTATACGATCGATTATAAAAATATCGCTCCATTAATTTAGAAAAACCTGAAATAATAGATATTGGTCTGTAATTCGTGCAATTACTCCGGTCAGAGCTTTTATGCAGTGGTATCACCTTTGCTTTCTTAAATGAATCTGGAAAAGCTCCCGATCTAAATGACAGATTTATCAAATGACAAATTATTTTATTAATACTCAGTAAAATAGCTTTCACAATGTCCGTAGACGATTCATCAATCTCCGGGAAATTCCCGTTTTTTCAAAGCTTACCAATATTGGCAAGCTCTTCCTCTGTTACCGGTGTTAAAAATATAGATTTTACAGAAGGCTTTACGAGGTATGTACGATAATCACATTGACCATGGGGCAGGTTATGTTGGCTACCGATTGTCCAATTGACACAAAATGCAAATTCATGTAATTAGCTATTTCTAGCTCTCTTTCATTTATATGACCATGAGCGTCCTTTATTTCTGATGATGTAGAAGTTTTTTGTGATCAATTTAAGCATGAATTGATTAGCTCCCAAGTTTTCTTTGGTGACTTACTTACTTCTCTAAAAGAATCAATATAAAATTTTGTTTTAGTATTACATATTATTTTTGAAAGTAGATTTATGTATTTTTTTGAAAGTTGTTTTATTTTCTTCACTTGGGAATGAAAGTTTAAGCATGATAGAGAATATTAACAGGGGGAACTTAAGGATAAAAAGGGGGTTTTATATTCAGTAAGGGCTCCGTCCATTGAATTGATGAAACACTGAGTATGGTTTCTTTACAATACTTCCAAAGCCCACGAGTGAATTGGACATTTTGTCTCATTACCAATATTAGTAGGGTTTTAAGTGAGGGGAAGGGGAACAGACGGAGTGAATGCTATTATCATCCAATGTGTTTAACTAGATTGCGTACAGAATTAAATTGAAACAACACTTGAAGCACTATAAGCGTCATGGGTAAGAGTCTGTAGAGACGGTTTTGAGTAACAGTACCATCTTGTGGTTCAAAAAATTTTAGAATTTGCTCTTGCAGAGCGACACGGTTGCATTAGACATCGAAGCTGAACTCATGGACGTGTCCGATTCATCCAATTTGAATTGTGTTAAGGAATATGAAGCCAATGTCATCTCTTTTGCCCACAAGCAAAGAGAATCGAGCAATACCATGCAATTGGTAGAGATATTTGAGACATTGGGTGGTGAAGATTGTGTGGATGCAGCTATGTTTGCACTTATTAAAACAGCTAACTAAGTCAAATTCACGTCGGCGCTATACAAATTATCCAATGACTCTATCACTAGAAGAAGATATGGCAACTAAAAATGAAGATATGTGTTTGGTTTGCAAGAAATATGTGTTAAGGGTGATGGGGATAAGGCGGTCCTCGACCATGAATTCTGAAGTAATCCATTTTTTGGGAGGAAGTCAATTTCGGGGGATGGCAAATAAATCTTGTAATGTAAATGTTAAAAACAATACTTTCCTTAAGTTTACATGCATAGTTCCAACAATGATTTAAAATTCATGTTACCAGTGTTGATAAGTCAACAGAAATTTGAAGCTGTAGACGGCACATGGGTATACGTTTCTTTTCATATAATATCATGCCCAAATCATCTGATAAGTTGCTGTTCTTAGAATTCAAACGGACAACAGTTGAGAATGGTAAGACGAACTTGAACAAAATCAGTTTTTTAGATTCCTATAACTTTCCCCCAAATCCCTTAGTCAATTCACTCGAGTACAGAAAAGCAAAGATTTTAATAGTTTCCCCCTCCTCTAATAGCATTTCAAAATAATGAAACATATGACTTGTTAATATGTATGGGCAAGTACCTGTATGAATACTATAATTCCATCTCAAGGCTACGTAAGGATAAATTGCCGCCCGTCGAATCGTTTCATTATTCACTTCACGATCGTCGCTACATCACAGTCGATTATGAGCTCGGTGAAAATTTTGGGGCAAGGAAGGGTGTACAAATCAGGATGAGTGTTGTTAAATATACCTGGCAAATGATGCATTGACGCTGTTGAATATTGTCTGAAGAAACACGTCTAAAATTTACGAGGAATTTGGGTTGGATCTGGGGTAATATTTTTCAACTCCTCACCTAGAGATGGATTAGATTCTTAAAATCAGTGACCAATGATAGACCCGGTCACCGAGGTAGATCAGCACTTATATGTAGAGAGATCCATGTCGGGAGGGTATTTTTTCACAGGGATCGTATCTTAAACACCAATCCTACTTAACAACGCAACGGAGAAATGTCGAATGTGGTTTTTTTGAATATGAATTTCATTTATCCATCGGCAATGTATAACTAATTTTTGCCGTGTGGTAGTTAAAATGGCTGGACAATCCTTCTACTTCAAATCTCACCGATATTTACACTTCTAAGGAGAAAGGGCCACAAGGATATTCTTTGGAATTGATGGTGAAATACAAGTGTAACATAATGATTCGGTAAAGGATTTTGTGTTCCTGTGCATAAATACACTTTTGCCTAGGGACTGAATGAGTTCCTATAAATTTATCTGTGGCAGAAACTGGGGGTATGCAATGGACACATTCAAAACAAAAGCTTATTGCCGACCTTCATCCGAGACAGAATATGTTATAAAGATTCATATAATCCTCCAGTTCTATCCAAAGTCTTATATGAAGAGGTTTATTGACACCTTTTTCAGTAAAGATCTGAGGCACAGATGAAGGTTGAAAAATAAATCTTTAAGCTGAAATTAAATTCAGCCTTCGGTAAAATGTGAGAAAGTGTGCAAAATGGCGTCATTGCGAGGTTGGACCAACCCAAAAGAGTGTGTCAGAATTATTCCAGGTCCAAATTTGAAATTGTATCAATAGACTCTCCAATATGGTTCTTTAACATATAAAAAATACAAACGTAGTTTTAAACAAAAACATTGCCGCTGGCAGTACCATATTAGAAATTTAAAAAAAAACTATATCGGAATCTTATTACAATGTGTGCAAGCTCAAATGACTGGGAGGGTGACAAGTTCAAGTTTATTATGGGGATACCGAATCATTACTGTTAACAGTTAAAACTGAAAATTTATTAGATGATTTTGAAAATGTTTAGCACATTAGCCCTCGAAGGGACTGCACATACTTGGACGAGTCCATTTACCTGGAGCTATTGAAAAGCCAGGCCCCAAATAGGTTGTTATTTTGAAAATCTGAGATGGGTAGTGACTTGATATCCCACGGTGTGCTCGCAGGTCCAAAGGTGTACTGTTTGCAAACACTTAATAAGGATATCAAACAAGTCTGCAAAGGAATGCCATCTCCTTTACTATTTGAAGGAAAATATCGATATGAATGTTTATAGGGACTGTGTAGAAAACAGTTCAGTTCCAAAAACAAAGGCCATGGTGATTTGCTCTTTAGAATTTAGGAACTACACAGGTAGAGTAGAAAAAACGCCATGTCGAAAGTTTTCCATAAGGCTTATGTATGCGCGGAAGATGTAAGAATACTACTACACGGTCACTACATTAATTCAGATCGAGCCCTGTATGTGGAATATAGACGGGGTCTTGGTCTGGAGAAAGCTCAAAAGCTGGTGGATGTGGGTTCTGATTAGTCTCCAGCTCAGTAATGTGTATTTTCTACTAATTTTTTATGTAGTTTTTTATATCTATATATTTTATTCTTTGCAAAGCAAAATCAGTGTTTCAAAAAGTGCTTAATATTTTACTATGAATTTAATATAACCGCCCCCACCAGAAGCTGGCATCGCGTTTTTCGCCTGCTGTTCTGGCCACCGTAACTTTGAAGGGATTCGGCCTTCTGGGTGGTACCACTTTTTAAGTGTTTTAATGTCCATATAAATATATTCTAGTGCCTATTTTATGTTGTGTTTCAATTTCAATGTGTCTTTAATGTCCATGTAAATATTAAAAAAAAATATGGTACATTTGTTTATATATTAAAGAGAATATATATTATTGCTATAGGTTGTGGCTAGAGTCTGATGATAAATTAAAGACTGTTTCCACAAACATGAAAGTCATTAAAGGAATTGACTTGTTTAATGTTTTTTTTACTAAACTCGGGGTTAATTATTGATGACTTAGATGAATCCATTGAAGAATGGTCTCAAGAGACGATACAGTTATTTGCAGTCCGGTCTCAAAACGAGAACATTTTCGTAACTGATTGCCTATAATCTCTTTCATCAGAGTAAATGTATGAATACACTTGTAATACATTGTACTTACTATATCATCTATAGGGTTTTTCACGATTCAGTTGGTTTTACCCTCGGTATACAATCAAGCTACTAATAAACCTTATGATTAAATTATATTGGATATCAATCAAAACACACCTGAAGAGATACATGTAGTCACAGATATTTTTCACAATAAAATTACCGTTTATCTAAATTCCAGTTGTAAAAAACGTCAGTAGTCGTTATCATGACATTGAAGAAGCTATATGAAAATAGGTAAAGCTATACTCAAACACTACATTGACAATAAATTCATTAATCACCTATCTGTGTTTTTTTTAAATTTAACAGAAGGCAATATTTAACAGCCAGAAGGTTTTAGGTAAGAGAAGAAGCAACATGGTTCACTTTTACGAGCCCTAGCTTTCAAAACGAAAGGAAAATATTTGAATAGAAAACAGCTTGTTGAAGCGGGAGGCAGTTTCTTTTCATTGTTACTACCAATCATCGCAGGACTTGTAGACACAATTCTCTAGATGGCTAAACTTCCAAATTGACGTAAATTAAACTCGCTCTTTCACTGGCAGAGCACTTTGAAAATAATCTTGATAAACTGACTAACAATGAAAAAAATGCTGAAGATTGAAAATTAATTTTGCTTCAAAATACCCTTTGTTGTGTTGATCGTCATAAGCCCTACCGTGAAAAACCGCTTAAAGTAAAGATTATTGAACAAGCTCCAACTTCTGAAAGTTCTAAAACTTTGAAACTTTGAAACTTTCATTTTCTAGAAATGGCCTATTTACCATATAAAGAATCTCGTCCTTCAGTCAACTCATCTCTATATCTTTTCAATGCAGAAAATTTTGATGTGGGTGTAAAACATGGTTACCATGGACAATTTTATCCGCAACAACCACTCTCTAAAAACTTAAATTTTTAAATTTATTCCAGTGAAGATTATTTCATAGATTTGACTTCTGCATTTATAGATTTTTCCTCTAGGGAAAATCTTCCTGGAAATTTTTCATAGATTGGAAGCGACAATATTTTTAGTTTAAAGTATTCAAAAAACTGTGTGAATTATTAACCCATTGGTTGAGCATTATTTGATTATTGATATCAAGAAGTCCAAACGATTATCGGTAGCAATGCGGTGGAAACCTTGCATTAATTAAAACTAACCAGGGATGAAAATCGGATTGGAAAAATTAGAGTTTTTAAATTGCCTTCCTTTTTTTATCCTAATGTTTAAAAGAATGAAATCGAAAAAAGCTACACAAACGTCTGTTTTGCCTAAATCAGGGTATGGGAGGTATATATTTTAAGGGAGGGGAAGCCCTGAATTTTTTCTAAAATTCCCATCACCATGCGAAGCTTGGTCTCCTGGTGCTACATATTAAAACTGATAATAATAGATGAAGAGTACTGGCTGGTACCGCTTATTTGTGAGCATAAAATTTCTAATTTGTGAGAAAAATATACGTACATTGTCTGGATTCATTTTGTCGTGTAACTATAATTACATTGCAAGGAGGAGGACTTCTCCCTTCATATATCTAGTAAAAACATTTAAACAAGTAAAAACAACGTGAAAACTTTAAATTATGTTTTTTTAGTTAAGTGCTAGTAATGATTCTGGTCTTGAGAAGGCATGGGGGCTCTCAGCCCTACTCATGTTGATTTTTGATCGGTTTGAATTTGACTCGGTTATTTATTGTATGATCTAAATGAACAAAATACGTTTAAAATATTTTAACTTTTTAACTTTAATAAATTAAAAGTTATTAAGACTACAAGGAATATATATATATATATATATATATATATATATATATATATATATATATATATATATATATATATATATATATATATATATATATATATCAGTATATGTATTCTAAACAGACAATTCACAGCCATTTTTTTCAGTAAAGTGCAAATTATGTTCTGGACTTCAGAAGGTATGGGGGTTGTCAAAGACATATTATCCAGACCTTTCAACTACGCTTAACAAAATGAATATCTCAAAGTTTTGATTAGATATGTTTTGGGAATTGATGGGCGTGGGGGGGGATTGTTGCCCTCAAATCACTTTTGACTAATAAAAGGGCACTAGCCATTTCAATTTCCAGTCAAATGAGCCATTTCCAAAGTTTCAACGACAACAAACGGCCATCTCAACATTTCTATCAGCTGCAGTACGGGAGAATACGAGGTATGGGGGGGGGGAATTATCCACTCCTTGATCCCTCTGAATCTTAAAAAGGGCACTAGAACTTCAAATTACCAACCCAACAACCCCACCGGAAGTTTGACCATCACCCTTTGTATATATTCCTTATACGGCCCTAGGATATAACTTACCTTACCCTGAGGGCTGTGGGGAGGGTGTCACCCTCAAAGACTAAATTTCTTGACCTTTCAATTACTTTGAACCCAATGGCTATCTCGAAATTCAGCTTGGATCTGTTTGGGGAAATTTTGGGCGAGGGAGGGGGTTAATCACCCTTCAATCACTTTCGATTATTAAAAAGGGCATAGGCCCTTTCAATTTCCAATCGAATAGGCTGTTTTCGAAGTTTCTACGACAACAAATGGCCATATCAAAAATTCTACCAGAAGCATTATGGGAAAACACGAGGTTTGGGAGGGAAGTATCCACACTCCGATCGCTCTGAGACTTAAAAAGGGCACTAGAACTTTTTACTATGAAGCCAATGATACCCCTCCGAAGTGTATGTGATCACCCGTTCTATATATACCTTATATACCCCCAGGGCATAACTTACAACTCTTACCTCGAGTGCTATGGGGGGTTCCCATCATCAAAGACATAATTTCTGGGCCTTTCAGTTACGTTTAACAAAATGGCAACGTCAAATTTTTTAATGGATGTGTTTGAGGAAATAAAGGGCGTGGGGTAGGGGGGTTAGCCGCTCTCCAAACACATTTTACTATTAAAAAGGGGACTGTCCCTTTCAATTTCCAATCAAATGAGCTGTTTTCTTAGTTTGCACGACAACAAGTGGCCATCTAAAAATTAAATTCAAATGCGTTTCGGGAAAATACGAGGTGTGGGGTAGGTATCCATGCTCCGATCCCCCTGAATTTTAACAAGAACACTGGAACTTCTGATTACCAACCAAATGTGGCCCCTCCAAGGCTACACGACAACCCTCTCTATGCATACCGTATATGACCCCCAGGGCATAGCTTACAACCCTTGCCTTGAGGGCTTTGGGGAGATTGTCATCCTCAAAGACGTATTTCCAGACCTTTCAATTATTTTGAAAAAAATAACTATCTCAAAATTCTTATTGGATGTCTTTAGGGAAATGGTAGGTGTGAGAGGAAGGATAGTTGCCCTCCAATCACTTTCGACTATTAAAAAGTGCACTGGCTCTTCCGATTTTCAATCGAACGAGCTGTTTTTCAAGTTTATCGACAACAAATGGCTATCTCAAAATTTCTATCAAATGCATTTCGGAAAAATATGAAATGTGTGCGGGGGGTATCCACCTGATCACTTTGGATCTTAAAAATGGCAGTAAAACTTCTGATTAACAACTCAGTGACCCCCCTCTGAAGTTAATACGATTACCCTTTCTATATATACTTACATATCCCAATGGCATAACTTACAACCCTTGCCCTGAGGGCTTTTCGGGGTTGATATCTTCAAAGACATAATGTCCAGACCTTTCAATTACGTCGCACAAAATGGCTATCTTAGAATTTTGATTGGATGTGTTTGGGAAAATGGTGGTCATGGAAGGGGGGCTAGTTGCCCTCCAAGTACTTTCGCCGATTAAAAAGAGCGCTACCCCTTTCAGTTTCCAATCGAATGAGCTCTTTTCGAAATTTCTACGAGAACAAATGGTCATCTCAAAGTTTTGATCAGATGAATTTCGGAAAAATACGAGGTGTGTGAGTGGGGTATGAGCCCTTGGATTACTCTGAATCTGAAAAAAGGCATTTGAACATCTGATTTCCAATCAAATTAGCCCATTCCGGGTTTTTACGATCACGCTTTAAATATATACCTAATATGCCACGAGGGCATAACTTATAACCCTTGTGGGGGGGGGTTGTGGCTGTGGGGGGCTATTATCCTCAAAGACAAAATTTCTGGACTTTTAAATTCTGTTGAACAAAATGGCTAACTCAAAATTTTGATTGAGTATGTTTGGAGAAATGGTGGGCTTGGGAGGGGGGTTAGTTCCCTCCAACCAATTTCTACTATTAAAAAGAGCAGTAGCCCTTTCAATTTTAAATCAAATCAGCTCTTTTCGAAGATTGTACAACAACAAATGGCCATCTCAAATTTTCTATCAGATGTATTTCGGGAAAATATGAGGTGTTTGGTGGGGGGGGGGTATCCACACTCCGATCACTCTGAATCTCAAATGCCCCGAGGGCATAACTTAAAACTCTTCCCTGAGGGCTGTGGGGGTTGTCATCCTCGACGGAACAATAACTGAATCCTTCAACTATGTTGAACAAAATGGCTATCTCAAAATTTCGATTGAATGTGTTTGGTGAAATGATGGGCGTGTGAGGGGCGTTAGTTTCCCTCTCATCAGTTTCAACTATTAAAAGTGGCACTAGCCCTTTCAATTCCAATCGAATAAGCCCTTTTTGAAGTTTTTACGACAACTCCTTCGATACGAAGTGTCCTGGCTTAAACAAAAAATAATAATAATAAATAAATAAATATATAATACATTGTGCCCACATCGCTCTTTATTAGGCAGCGCTATTGCACTGCCTAGGATTTCTGGTAGTTTTGAATTTGAGTTGCTGTAGATTTCTATTTCTTTTGATCTTAAGTTTAATATGGCTCATACTTTTCTTTAAAAAACTTCTTTATCGTAAAGTTTTTTTCTAAATTAATTTCTGCCCGTTTTGATTGGCAAAGTTTTAGGTTTTTCAAAATTAAAATGAAAATTTGATATGTAATGATATTGATTGCTGAAACCTCACCAACTCAAAATGTCGTTTCATCAGCTCAAGATTTTGTTTCACTCAGGGCGGGTTTAAAGCTTTGCTACTACTAGGCCCAAGCGTTTTTGCTTTTTTAGCAAGATTTTCGGGGAAATATCCAAAACTTCGGGAATAGTGGAAGCCACAGAGCCAAGTGGGGCTGTTGGTAAATCTTGGTTTTGTTTCTCTGCAATTTTCATTTTAGTTACAATGTTGTAGTAAGTTCCCTAGACCTTAGTTCCTCCAGTGCTTCCGGAGAGACATAGGACGTCGGTAAGTAGCCTCCAATGTTCTTTCATGTGAGCCACTGCGTATAAGTCTCCCCACTCTGGAATAAGACTCGTCTGGAGGGCTCTCCTGTCACATTCAAACGTCCTACGGAGCGTGTTCTTTGGTCTTCCTCGGCGAAGGACGTCTTTCGGTTGCCAGTAGAAGACCATTTTTGGAAGTGAGTGATCTGGCATGCAGAGGATGTGTCCAATGTATTGTCATCTACTTTGTCGTACAGCGGTTGCGAAATCCAGCTGACCTGTGTGGGTATGGGTCTTGTCGCTACTGGTCTCTCCAGCTTATTCCAAGGATTCGGCTAAGATAGTTATTCACGAAGGCGGTAAGGTAATTCTCCTGTTCCGCAGTTAGGTTAAGGCATTTCATAGTGTAACTCAAGACAGACAGTTCGTTTCTCTGGAGCAAGCTGAGTTCAACTTCTGCGAGAATACGGTTGATTTCCAGACTGGTAGAAGTGTCTGAAATGATACAATGGCCAAGGCTATCCTGGTGCGCAATTCTTTTTCAGAGTCCCCACTGAAAGTGACTGTACTCCCTATGTACTTGAAGTCGGTCACCTGTTCAATGTCCTCTCGTAATAGGTGGATTCCCATGGGTGAACTAGGTATTCCTGAAGCTTCCGCTTGTCGGCTTCTATGTGCCCAACATCACCGATGAAGTCGACGTCCTAAAGAAATTTTCCTGCAATCCGGATTCAAGGCAAAAGATGTAATCTACAGCTAGGACGAAGAGAACAGAAGACAGTACACAGCCTTGCCTGACGCCAGACATCACTTTGAAGCACCGTGTGTTGCCGTCCGGTGTTTTAACAAAGCATTCCGTCTCTTCGTACATGGCAACTGTTAGCTTCCTCGGGAATGCCCTAAAACCACAATACTCTCCACTGGGTTTGACGATCTACTGAATTAAACATCTGTTCTAAGTCCACAAGGAGTATATACAAGCGCTGTCTCTATTCGTTAGATTCCTCCATCGTGGTGCGTATGGTAAAAATAAGGTCGGCACAAGATCGTTTTGGGCAAAATCCATGCTGTTCTTCACGTAAGTGAGGATCAAGGACAGTTTGGAGTCTTCCTAATATTATCGTCGTGAAGAGCTGCGCAGGGATCGAGAGAAGGTTGATTCCTCTGTAGTTGCCGTATTCTTTTGCTTCTCCTTTCTTGAAGAGTTTGACTAAGATTCCTATTCTCCAGTCTTTGGTGAATTTCTAAGGGGGTGTGTTGTAGGAGGGAGGTCCAGCAGTCAGATCCCATGATTTATCAGTGATAAGTCTTTTGAGGGAGGGAGGGGTATCGGAGCTTGGAAGACCAGGGGTCAGCTCCAATAAATTCTGCAATGAAATATTGCTTTTTTAGGGGGCGGACCATGGAGATATAGGGGTAAGTTGCCATAATTTTTGGAATAAATTGTGTTTTATATGTATTTTTTTTTTGGGGGGGGGGGGGTCGGGCTATGCAAAGAACCTTATATAGCCAAATGACATAATATACAATAAAAAACAAAGAGAGATAAAACTCCACAAAAGAACCTCAAACGAGACTGCGGCCAGTAGAGAGGAAAGACTAAAATAATGCGGATATTTCACCTGTATCCAAACTAGGCGTCCTCAGCACAAGATGTTGCTTTGATGTTCTCATTGAAGTAACTCTAGTAGCTTCTTTTCCCTACGTGGATCAGTAGCGACAATTGTATTTATTATTACTAGTGGTGGTTTTATTCGTTTTTAGTTTAGTGTTTTTTCTTTTTATCTTGTGCTGAGGACGCCTAGTTTGGATACAGGCGAAATATCCGTATTATTTTAGTCTTTCCTCTCTACTGGCCGCAGTCTCGTTTGAGGTTTTTTTGTGGAGTTTTATCTCTCTTTATTGTTTATTGTCATGTCTGGCCAGTTCAGCTTAAGAACTTTCAGGCATAGCAAACAACACTTGCCCCCCGGTCTCTAGGGGTTGTGTCGACCCTGGAGTTCTTATTATCTTATCTTTTGACTTATTTAACCCAATCACTATCTCAAAATTCGTACGAATAGATTGGGGATAAAGAGGACAGGAGGCTAGTTGAGCTCCGGCCACTTTTGGCTCTTGAAAAGGGAACTAGAATTTTCAATTTGCAATACAATGAGCCCCCTCCAAAGTCTATGCGCTCATTACTTCTACAAAAATCTTATATAGCGCCAGGGCAAAATTTATAACACTTATCCCTGGATTCTGGAGGGTTGTGTAAACCCTAGGGTTTTTATTATATGACCTTTGGTTTATTTTAGGCGTAAAAAAAATCTCAAAACTTCGATTGGGCCCATTTGGGTAAAAGAATCTTATTGGAGGGGGGATAGTTGCCATGAGATTACTTTTGACTATCAAAAAGAGAACTAGAACTTCTTATTTTTTTTTATTTGTGTCCCCTTCAATGTTTATCTCTTCCATAGTAACCTTATATGCCTTCGGGCATAAGTTACAACCCTCAGACTCTGGGGGGGGGTAATTTAGCCCCAAAGTTTTTGTTCTCTGATCTTTGGACAATTTAAAACAAACTCTCTATCCCAAAATTTCTATTGAACGCAACTGGGAAAAAAGGTGTGTGAGAGGGAGGTAGATGCCCTCCATTTACTTTTGACTCTTAAAAAAGTAAATAGAACTTTCAATTTCCAATCAAATGAGCCACTTCTGAAGTTTATGCGACCATCTCTTACATAAAAACCTTATACGCCACCGGTGTATTACTTACAGCGCTTATCCCGAGCTCTAGAAGGTTGTGTCAACACTATTATTTTATTTTATCTTTAAACTATTTTGAACAAAATGCCTATCTCAAACTTTTTATTTGACTCATTCGGGGAAAAAGGCGCCTTGGGGGAGGACTAGTTCTCCTCCGGTCACTTTTGATTCTAAAAAAGGGCACTAGAAATGCCGAATTACCATCGACTGAGCCCCCTCCGAAGTTCATAGTACCATTAGTTCATCAAAACCTTATATACCCCCGGAGTATAATTTACAACACTTGCCCCCGGATTCTGGGAGGCTATGTCATCCCTGGAGTTTTGTTAGATAATTTTAGGTATATTTTGAACAAAATGGATATATAAAAAAATTATCAGAAAATTTGGGGAAAGAGTGTTGGTTTGGGGGGAGGAGGGAGAAGCTGCCAGCACATCACTTTCGACTCTCAAATAGGTAATTAGAACTTTGCATTTCTAAACATTTGAGCTCCCTCTCAAGCTTATACGACCACCTCTTTCATCAAAAACCCTATGTGCACTCGGGGCATAAGGTATAGCCTTTAGTTTCCCCGAGCTATGGGGGGGTATGTTGACCCCGAAGTCTTTGTTATCTCATCGTTAGACTATTTCAAGGAAAATGCCTATCTCAAATTGATCGGATATATTTAAAGAAAAGAGGGTGTGTGCGTGTTGGGGGGAGGGGGTAGATGCCCTACGATCACTTTTGACTCTTAAATTGCAAAAGGAACTTTTGATTTCCAATCAAATGAACTACCTTTGAAGTTCATACGACCACCCCTTACATAAGAACCTTATATTCCTCCGGGACATAGCTTAAAACACTTGCCACTTGGCTCTTGAGGGTTGTGTCGACCCGTAGCTTTCGCTATCTGATGCTTGAGCTATTTTCAATAAAATGGCAATCTCAAAATTTTTATCGGATAGGTTTTGGGAAAAAAGAGCGTGGGGGGCTATTGGACCTTTGATCTCTTTTGACTCTGAAGAAGTGAAATAGAATTTTGAATTTCCAGTCAAATGAATCCCCTATGAAGTTTATACGAGCAGCCCTTCCATAAGAACCCTATGTTTCCCCAGGAAATAACTTACAACGCCTGCCCATGGTCCCTGGGGTTGTGTTGACTCTGGATTTTCTGTTATCTGATCTTTTAACTATTTTTAAAATTTTGTCAGATTCATTTGGAGAAAGAGAGGCGTGGAGGGGCTTTCACCATCCAATCACTTTTAATTCTTAAGAAAGGTACTATAATTTTTTATTTCCAATGAAATGAGCCCCTTCCGAAGTCTATACGACCATCCATTTCATATTAAGTGCTTCTGAGATAAAAGTAAAATATTTGAGTCCTATTCTCCATTCAATAGAATATTAGAGGTTCCTATTCTCCTGTTTTGGGGGACTTTTCAGCGGGGGCAGAAGAAGGGCCAGGAGTCAGATACCATGATTATTCAGGGATAAGTCTTCGGTGGAAGGAGGGGTATCGGAACATTGAAGACCAGGGGTCAGCTCCAACAAATTGTGGAATAAAATATTGCTAATATGTTTGTTTTGTTTTTTATTGTTTTTTTTTTTTTTGGGGGGGGGGCTATGCAAAGAAACTTATATAGCCAAATGGCACAATATACGACACTTTCCCCTACCTCTGAAGGTTGTTTTGAGCCTGAAGTTCTTATTATCTGATCATTTGACTTATTTTAACAGAATAACTAACTCAAAAATTCGATTGGATGGATTTGGGGTAAAGAGGACAGGAGTTTAGCTGGCCTCCGGTTCCTTTTGGCTCTTGAAAAGGG
Organism: Artemia franciscana; assembly: GCF_032884065.1. NCBI lineage: Eukaryota > Metazoa > Arthropoda > Branchiopoda > Anostraca > Artemiidae > Artemia > Artemia franciscana. The sequence continues at coordinate 1,694,096 of NW_027062617.1, forward strand.
AACTAGATCTTTCAATTTCCAACTGAATTAGCCCCCTCCAAAGTTTGTACGATAATTACTTCCATAAAATCTTATATAGTGGCGGGGCAAAATTTACAACACTTACCCCTGGATTCTGGAGGGTTGTGTAAACCCTAGAATTTTTATTATATTATCTAGAACTTTTAGTAACTTTTTATAAGAACTTTTTTTATAAGAACTAAAACTTTTAATTTCTATTTATTTGGGTCCCCTTCAATGTTAACCTCTTCCATAAGAGCCTTATATGCCTCCGGGCATAATTTACAACCCTTGGGCTCCGGGGGAGGGGGGTGAAGTTTGCCCTAAAGTCTCTGTTTTCTGATCTTTGGACTATTTCAAACAAACTGCCTATCCCAAAATTTTTATTGAACGCGTCTGCGGAAAGAGGGTGAATGATGGGGAAGGGGAGGTAGATGCCCTCCATTCACTTTTGACTCTTAAAAAAGTAATGAGAACTTTCAATCAAATGAGCCACTTCTGAACTTTCAATCAAATGAGCCATTTCTGAAGTTTATACGACCACCTCTTACATAAGAACCTTATATACCACCGAAGTATTACTTACAACACTTGCCCCCGGGCTCTAAGAGGTTGTGGCAACCCTGGATTTTTTTATTTTATCTTTAAGCTATTATAAACAAAATGTTGTCGCAAAATCTTTATTTGACTCATTCGGTGGAAAAGGCACCTTGGAGGGGGGCTAGTGATCCTCCGATCACTTTTGATTCTTAAAAAGGGCACTAGAAATCCCGATTTACCGTTGAATGAGCACCCTCCGAAATACTACCATTTGTTCATAAAAATCTTATATACCCCTGGAGCATAATTACAACACTCGCCTCCGGATTCTGGGAGAACCACGACAATGTTAAGCGATCTTCGGTTCCAGTGGTCGCAAAGGGATGGGGAGGGATGCATTTCGTAGCCCGAGCTCCAACTAAGAAACCTGCCAAATTTCATCCCCCTCCGACTTTTCCTTCATGGGGAAAATTTGGCCGAAAGTTTCGACCCCTTAACCCCACCCCCCCCCCCTTTAACGTTGTCCGACCGGGCGGATATTCACAAGTTAAGGTCCCCTAGAGCCCGGGAGCTTATCTGCGAAATTTCAGATCGATCCGATAACTCCTTTCCTGTTTTCCAGAAACCACGCATAGCCACTTAATGTTCATGTTCTCCTTTTGTTTTTTTTTCTGCCACGCCTACAGGTCACAGCCGACATCGGATCTGGGTGTACGAAGACTCATTCGACGCGGAATTCTCCGAGTAATTTTCCTGGAAAGTTTCGTCGGAAAATCTTAACCCCCCGATTTTCTAGCTTAGAAAAACCCATTTCCCCATAAGAGCCCATGTTAATTTTTGAAATTCTTAAAAGTTATTTAAAAGTTATATTTATGCACATGCAGGTATTTCGACTTCAAACATGCCCGGTTAGCTCATTCGATAGAGCGTGGGACTTTTAATCCTAAGGTGAAGGGTTCAAGTCCCTTATCGGGCGGTTTTTTTTCACAAAATATGAAAAAAACTTCGTTTTCTTAAAGAGTTAAAGAGGCTGCGTCCCAAAGTCGAACCTTAAAACGTACAGGAATTAGGAGAGGCAGTCCTAATTCCTGTACGAGGAGTACAGGAATTATTAAATTACATCCACCATGGATTGTAAAAAAACGTACAGAAATAATATGAAAAAACTTCGTTTTCTTAAAGAGTTAAAGAGGCTGCGTCCCGAAGTCGAACCTTAAAACGTACAGGAATTAGGAGAGGCAGTTGGGGGGCTGCCGCCCCCCAAACCCCCCCGCTTTTAAAGACTCTTTTGTACAGGTTTTTTGTTGTGGGGGGCTGCCGCCCCCTATCCCCCCTCTTGGCTTCGGAAAGGCCCTCTTTTAATTAACAAAAAATTGAAATGAATGAATAATGGAATAACTTCGAAAAATGTTAAACACAAGAGGACAGGAGAACCATTGCGCCGAAACTAGTAATTATTAACAATGAAGTCCCCCCACAACAAAAAACCTGTACAAAAGAGTCTTTAAAAGCGGGGGGTTTGGGGGGCGGCAGCCCCCTAACTGCTTCTCCTAATTCCTGTACGTTTTAAGGTTCGACTTTGGGACGCAGCCTCTTTAACTCTTTAAGAAAACAAAGTTTTTTTCATATTATTTCTGTACGTTTTTCTACAATCCATGGTGGATGTAATTTAATAATTCCTGTACTCCTCGTACAGGAATTAGAACTGCCTCTCCTAATTCCTGTACGTTTTAAGGTTCGACTTTGGGACGCAGCCTCTTTAACTCTTTAAGAAAACGAAGTTTTTTTCATATTTTGTGAAAAAAAACCGCCCGATAAGGGACTTGAACCCTTGACCTTAGGATTAAAAGTCCCACACTCTACCGACTGAGCTAACCGGGCATGTTTGAAGTCGAAATACCTGCATGTGTATAAATATAAATTTTAAATAACTTTTAAGAATTTCAAAAATTAACATGGGCTCTTATGGGGAAATGGGTTTTTCTAAGCTAGAAAATCGGGGGGTTAAGATTTTCCGACGAAACTATCCAGGAAAGTTACTCGGAGAATTCCGCGTCGAATGAGTCTTCGTACACCCAGATCCGATGTCGGCTGTGACCTGTAGGCGTGACAGAAAAAAACGAATATGAACATTAAGTGGGTATGCGTGGTTTCTGGAAAACAGGGAAGAAGTTATCGGATCAAGCTGAAATTACGTGGATAAGCTCCTGGGCCCTAGGGTACCTTAACTTGTGAATTTCAGCCCGATCGGACAACGTTAAAGGGGGGCTGGGGTTGGTGGGTCGAAACTTTCGGCCAGATTTTCCCCATGAAGGAAAAGTCGGAGGGGGATGAAATTTGGCAGGTTTCTTAGTTGGAGCTCAGGCTACGAAATTCATCCCTCCCCATCCCTATGCGACCACTGGAGCCGAAGATCGCTTAACATCGTCGTGGTTCACCTCTTTAAAGAGGCACGAGTGTGCCTCCTTGACTATATATGCCTCCAGGTTATAACTTGCAATGCCTGCCCCCGGGCCTTGTGGGGTTGTGTCGACTCAGGAATTTTTGTTATCTGACCTTTGAATCGTTTCTAACAAAAGTGTTATCTCAAAATTTTTATAGGATGCATTTGGGGGGAAAAGCGTGGGGATTAGCTGCCCTCCAATCACTTTTGTAAAAAGGGCAATAGGCCTTCGGATTTCTGATCAAATGAGCCCTTCTCCGAAGTTCATACGGCTTCTGTGAAAAAAAAAATAATAATAATAAAATACTGGAGCCGTATGACCTTTACAATAGGCAACGCTATAGCTTGCCCTCTGATATATTTCTAAAATAGATAAAACCGCTGAAGAGTATTCAAAAATTGCGGAGGGTAATAATATCGCCCATCGAAGGCCAAGATCTTCATTTAGCCGGACCCGACTATACATGTCCTCTATTCGGACGAAATGTGCCCAATATTCCCTTTGTATTACGAAAAAAGAAGGAATTACCATGCGTCTTGAATAAACACACAAGTATCTCCCCTAGCTAAGGCTCTTGTTTATTATGATTCATCATTTCTATTGGTATTTTCCCCTTTGGCATAGCACCTGGATACCCATAAGATTGTTTTTACCATCTTCAAAAAAGTTTTATTGTACCGCTTATTAAGTTCAGAGTGAGTCGGTGGGGGCCTCTGTCATAAGAAATTAATTTGAGGATTTTAATATCATATTTCTTCAAGCATTGCCTTCCTGCTTCATCGTTTGTTTTTAACAATTTCACTTTTTCTAAATTTCGATTTCTTTGTATTGTATCGGCGTTAAGGATCAAGTTAACAGTTTCGGAAAGCGTTGGGGGTGGGGCGTATTAAGGTTACAAAAATCATGCTTCTGCGTTATATCAGGAACAGTTTGAAGGATTGAATCGAAGTTTTTAGTGGGTGTTGGGGGGCCAAGAGGATCTCAGACTGTGAATTAGGTGAGGGTCAAAGACAAACTGATAGAAACCATGAATCCCGGGATTGAGCGACAACGGGGGGATTGACCTTAAAACTTGGAGGTTTGCAGGAAAAGAGAAAACAAGGGAGCTTTCATATTGTGTGTTTAGATGGAGAATATATGAGGGTAATAAAATACGGATTTCAGATCTGTCAAAAAAAATTGGAGCTATTAGCCCCAGTTGAGCTTTAAATCTACTCGCTTTGAAGCAGTGAGGTAAATCAAAAGAAATTATATTCACCCAGGCTATCGAAATTGATTATCTATAATAGCTCAGAGACGGCTGGGAGGGTTGAATTAAATTTTCAGGGCGAATTTCATTAGGTCAAAGGTACTTTAATTAATATGTTTGGGGAAATGAATGAGGGTGTAAGAACATTTTTGACTCCCCATGCATAGGTTACCTAAAATAAGGGATGCAAAAATAGTTTTTTTTCGATTGAGTTTAACTGTCAAGAAACAGTGCCTAGGCTTAAGGGACTAACAGTTTGATGAAAAGGGTAAAGGTGTTGGATGCTCCGAGTTTGGCTAAAAACTAGGACTGGTAAGCTATAAACTTACAGCCTTAATTCCCTAGACCTAGAGGAACCTATTGTGCAAAAAAAAAGTTTTGAGCTGGTCCCTCCGAAAACGGGGTGCAAAAACGGGCAATTGTTTTCTCCAAACTGCTTGAAACTTATAGTTGTAAGTTCCTAGACTTAATCTTCATGCATAAAAAGTGATATGGGGACACAGGCCACCTCAAAATTGTAGCCCAAAATAGGTTTAAAAAAGTTTCTTACGATTGGCTTGAAGCTTTCAAAGATCTCTCTCTGGATTAGGGGGACCACGAAGTTTTTTGGAGTGGGGAGGGTGTAATGAGACCTGGAAATTAGCTAAAAATATTTTTGTTTCTTATTAGTCTGAACTGTGCAGTCATAAAACTGTCTGCCAAGATATGCCTAATATAAAAACAAAAAAATAGTTTCAGAACATTGTCAACTCAATAACGGAGTCTAAAAAAGGCCAAAACTTTTTCCCTGATCAGCTAGTAACTAATATCCTATTTCCTCTGGGATAGAGGACTCTAATGTACAAACAAAACAGATAAAAATATTGTTTCCCCCGAAAAAAAGGCCTATAAATCGCTAACACACTTCTTTTGAACGGCTTGAAGCTTACGAACGTATGCTTGTAAAATAATAGTTTGGAGGTACAGACCCCTTAAATGGAGAAAAACCTTGCTTAGGATTGAATTGATTCTTATATCTAGAATTCCTTCGGCTCAAGCGACCCAAATTCACAAAAGAAAAAAAAATAGACCTAATAAAAAACTTGATATGTATGCACGGTCTGTTGAAGATGGAACCCAAAAAATTCCAAAAACTTTGTTTTTTCTTTTTAGCTCTAAACTTCTATTATTTGAACTTGGGGCAAGAGGACTTCAATGCACAAGAAAAAATGGCAGAAAAATATTGTTTTTCTGGAAGTTTGGCCCATAAAAGGGCTGATAAAACTCATTTTCGGAACAGATTGGGATTCAATAATGTAACTTGTATTAGTATAATATGAAAAAAACTTCGTTTTCTTAAAGAGTTAAAGAGGCTGCGTCCCAAAGTCGAACCTTAAAACGTACAGGAATTAGGAGAGGCAGTTGGGGGGCTGTCACCCCCCAAACCCTCCGCTTTTAAAGACTCTTTTGTAAAGGTTTTTTGTTGTGGGGGGCTACCGCCCCCCTAACCCCCCGCTCTTGGCTTCGGAAAGACCCTCTTTTAATTAACAAAGAATACAAAACAGGTTTTTGTCTGCTACCCTACCCCCACCCCCAGCTCTTAGCTTGTGTGCTCTGTGTCTGGGAAACAGTTTCAATAATTATGTTAAAATGTAAATGGAGTGGTCAACTTCATTGTTACTAATTACTAGTTTCGGCGCAATGGTTCTCCTGTCCTCTGGTGTTTAACATTTTTCGAAGTTATTCCATTATTCATTTATTTCAATTTTTTGTTAATTAAAAGAGGGCCTTTCCGAAGCCAAGAGCGGGGGGGTAGGGGGGTGGCAGCCCCCACAACAAAAAACCTGTACAAAAGAGTCTTTAAAAGCGGAGGTTTGGGGGGCGGCAGCCCCCCAACTGCCTCTCCTAATTCCTGTACGTTTTAAGGTTCGACTTTGGGACGCAACCTCTAACTCTTTAAGAAAACGAAATTTTTTTCATATTATTTCTGTACGTTTTTCTACAATCCATGGTGGATGTAATTTAATAACTCCTGTACTCCTCGTACAGGAATTAGGACTGCCTCTCCTAATTCCTGTACGTTTTAAGGTTCGACTTTGGGACGCAGCCTCTTTAACTCTTTAAGAAAACGAAGTTTTTTTCGTATTTTGTGAAAAAAACCGCCCGATAAGGGACTTGAACCCTTCACCTTAGGATTAAAAGTCCCACGCTCTACCGACTGAGCTAACCGGGCATGTTTGAAGTCGAAATACCTGCATGTGTATAAATATATCTTTTAAATAACTTTTAAGAATTTCAAAAATTAACATGGGCTCTTATGGGGAAATGGGTTTTTCTAAGCTAGAAAATCGGGGGGTTAAGATTTTCCGACGAAACTTTCCAGGAAAATTAGTCGGAAAATTCCGCGTCGAATAAATCTTCGTACACCCAGATCCGATGTCGGCTGTGACCTGTAGGCGTGGCAGAAAAAAACAAAAGGAGAACATGAACATTGAGTGGCTGTGTGTGGTTTCTGAAAAACAGGGAAGGAGTTATCGGATCGAGCTGAAATTTCGCGGATAAGCTCCTGGGCCCTAGAGGACCTTAACTTGTGAATTTCAGCCCGATCGAAGAACGTTAAAGGGGGGGTGGGGTTGGCGGGTCGAAACTTTCGGCCAGATTTTCCCCATGAAGGAAAAGTCGGAGGGGGATGAAATTTGGCAGGTTTCTTAGTTGGAGCTCGGGCTACGAAATACACCCCTCCCCATCCCTCTGCGACCACTAGAACCGAAGATCGCTTAACATTGTCGTGGTTCGCTTCTTTAAAGAGGCACGAGTGTGCCTCCTTGATTATCTAAAAAAAAAGTTTTTTAACTGAAAGTAAGGAGCGACATTAAAACTTAGAACGAACAGAAATTATTCCGTATACGATTGTCTTGTCGTTTATATTGTCGTGTGTTTATTACTCCGTATATGAAAGGGGCTCTTCCTCCTCAACGCCCCGCTTTTTCGCTAATGTTTGACTCTTTCTCATAACTCTATTTTTAAAACAGTAAGAAACTTTAGCGTAAAGAGCAGGGCGTTGAGGAGGAAAAACCCCTTTCAATTTCTGTTCTTTTTAAGTTTTAATGTTGCTCCTTACTTTCATTTAAAAAAACTTGTTTTTTTATTTATTTCTGGACGTTTTTGAAACAACGCATGTTTTCATCTTGGCTCTCCGCACATAAATAATTAAAACAAAATTTGCATATTAATTAATTACAATTAATCGGAAAATTTTGAGAAAGAAGGAGCGAGGGAGGAGCCCTAGTTGCCCTCCAATTTTTTGATTATTTAAAAAAGCAACTAGAACTTTTAATTTTTTACAAACGTTTTCCTTGGTAAAAAAATATACGTAACTTACGAATTAATCTACGTAACGAACTTCTATATTCGTATGTTTTTATTGCGTGTATGAAGAGGTTCAACCCTCGTCGATACCTCGCTCTTTACCCTAAAGCTTAAATTTTGTCCCAATTCCTTAAGAATGACCTCTGAATCACAAAGGTCGTAGAATAAATAGTTGAAATTACTAAAAATACTTTAGCGTAAAGAGTGAGGTATAACGAGGAGGTAAACCCCTCATATGCGTAATAATTTTTGTTCGTTTTAAGTTTTAATGCTGCTCCTTACTTTCAGTAGAAAAAACTTTTCATATTTATTTTTTCATTGTTTTTTCAAATAATGCTAGAAAACCCTGCGCCCCCTTCATTGAAATTTTCTTCCCCCATGACAAGTTTCTCCATGGAAATACTCCTACGTAACCTACGTAGCCCCCGTACTCCTACGTAACCAACCCCCTCAAATCTGCCCCTAAACAAAAGAAATCCCCCTGAAAACGTCTGTGCACTTCCCAGTAACCATTACTATATGTAAACACAGGTCAAAGTTTTGACTTGCAGCACCTCCCACGGGGACTGCGGGGGAATAAGTCGTCCCTAAAGACATAGATATTAGGTTTTTTGACTATGGTGAATAAAATGGCTATCTCAGAATTCTGATCCGGTGACTTTTGGGAAAAAAAGAGCGTGGGAGGGGGCCTATGTGTCCTCCAATTTTTTTGTCACTTAAAAAGGATACTAGAACTTTTAATTTCCGTTAAAATGAGCCCTCTCGCGACATTCTAGGACCACTCAGTCGATACGATCACCCCTGGGAAAAAAACAAAAAAACAAATAAACACGCATCCGTGATCTGTCTTCTCGCAAAAAATGCGAAATGCCACATTTTTGTAGATAGGAGCTTGAAACTTCTACAATAAGGTTCTCTGATACACTGAATCTGATGATGTGATCTGATTCGTTTAGATTGTACGACTTTTAGGGGGTGTTTTCCTCTATTTTCTGAAATGAGGCGAATTTTCTAAGGCTCTTAACTTTTGATGGGTATAACTGATCTTGATGAAAATTATATATTTAAAATCAGCATTAAAATGCGATTCTTTTGATGTAACTATTGGTATCAAAATTCCATTTTCTAGGGTTTCGGTTACTATTGAGCCGGGTCGCTCCTTACTACAGTTTGTTACCACGAACTGTTTGATAAAATAAAAAATTCCAGATTTTTGCCGATAAGAGCTTGAAACCTCTACAGTAGGGTTTTCTGATACACTGAATCTAATCGTGTGATTTTCATTCGAATTCTAGGACTTTTAGGGCATGTTTATCCTTTTTTTGAAAAGCACGCAAATTTTCTCAGGCTCATGGCTTTTAATAACTAAGACAAAACTTAATGAAACTTATATATTTAAAATCAGAACAGAAATCTAATTCTTTTGATATAATTATTTTTAACAAAATTCTGTTTTTATAGTTTTGGTAACTATTGAGCCGGGTCGCTCCTTACCTATAGTTTGTTACCACGAACTGTTTAATTAAACACTATGTGGTAATAAACTGTAAGCAAGAAGCGACTCGGCTCAATAGTAATCAAAACTCTAAAAACATAGTTTTTATATCAATAGATATATTTTTTTTTAAATCGTGATTGTATCAGAATGACTTTGAAACAGAAGAAGTTTGATTAGAAAAGGCAGCTTTTATAAAAGTGCTAAAAATTTTAGCTTGAAGTGCAAGGCATTGAGGAGGGAGGCAACCCATTCACATACAGAATAATTTCTGTTCGTTTCAATGAGTTTCCATGTGGATCCTTACTTTCAGTTTAAACAACTTGTCTTTTATTTTATTTGATTTCTATGAAATATGGTATTCAGTACCAGCTTTTCCATTTTGAAAATGCTGGAGGTTTGCTTTTTGATTAATACAACTGAATTTTCGGTTGTCTGATCTTTATTTCGGGCATTACTTTATTCGAAGTCATTATATCAAATAATAATTCTTACATTGAATTGGGACACAACTCATGACGATGTTTCTTATAAATCGGAGTTCCGCTGTTTCTTTCCATGCCGGATGAACTAGCCAACCATTTCATAACAATAGACAAAGTACCGACAAAATATTGAGTTGTAAGAACACAGGGACAAGCAAACAAAACTAGAGGATGTATTTTCAAATTAAAAAAAATGCAATTTATCAAAATGAGGGTAAAGAGTGAAATTGAAACTAAGACTATCATACATTATTCTAAAATTATACGTAAACAGCTCTACCCGAATTTTTGCTGAGGCACCGACATGTAAGCTATCAGCAAGTCAAAACATATGCGAGAATATATTTTTTTGAAAAAAGGAGGGGCTGGCCTGCGTTAAACCGCCCAACTCTTAGTCCTCCTATTGTATAAACCGAAAATCATACACATGGTACCAAAAAATCCACAAAAAGCTTTACGCGAGTTTTTGTTCAGGCACTGACATGCAATTTATCACCAGGTCGAAAAAGATGTAAGAATATTTATCACAGGTATTTCAATAGCGCTTTCTAAGTAATGAGCGATCTAGGTGCAATAGATTATAATTTTTTTTACTTTTTACCAAGCCACTACGTATACAAGGAATTGTCGTAGAAACATCGGAAGGAGCTTATTCGATTGGAAATGGAAAGTTATATTGCCTTAATTAAAGAGTCAGAAGGGTTAGGAGGGCAAATAGCCCCCCTCCCATGCCCATCAATTCCCAAAACACACTCAACATATTCAGTAACTATGTCTCTGAGGGTCTCAGCCCCCCCCCCATAGCCGTTGGGTAAATGATTGTAAGTTATGCAATTCCCCCTTTGGTTACAAATAGTACTTAGCATTGAGAAGGGTGGGCATGTTGTACTTTTAGTGTCCAAAAAGTCGAAGGTCATTCAGGGAAGCTTTCAGAGAATGTTGAGGATAGCGTTGAACCAAATCTAAACACGTTATATGCAAAAGGGCATATCAGGAATGTCTTTGGAACATATCTAGATGAAACTTTCAGGGTATCATGAGAGGAATGCTCGTCTGACCAAAAGGAAACGTGTACATACTACTACTGCTATCAATGCTACTGTTACTACTGCTACTACTATTAATAGTAAAACAGTACTACTGCTACTACTGCTCCTACTAATACCACTACTACTATGATACTAGTACTACTGAGGCTAAGGGTATAAAGGTGTAAATTTGAGAGAACATTGAAGAGAAATTATAACTAAATCAAAGCACGGTATGTGCATGCAGATTGTCAATAGTCAGGAAAGGGTTGGGGTATTAAGTTGGAACTTTTAGGGAATGCTTAAAGGGGAAGATAAATTGATCAAGAAGCAACATGTGCCTACTACTACTAATATTGCTACCACTGCTTCTTTTACTATTAGTGCAACTCTAACTAGTGCTTCTATTGCTACTACTCTACTTAAGCTAAAATAATTCAGATAAACATCTCAGGAAGTGTTGAGGGAAAAGTTGAACTAGATTAAAACACACTAAACTTCCAGGGCTTGATGAAGGGGATGTTTGACTGACTAAAAGGCAACTGCTAATGTTACTGCTGCTACTATTGCTAGTGCTATTACTGTTCATGCCACTACTAGTCCTAAAGCTAGCATTACTTGTACTCTTAATACTACTGCTGCTGTGACTACTATTAGAACAATGACAGAGGGTAAAAAGATGTTATATACAGAGAATCTTGAGGGAAGAAGTTGAGCTGAATCAGAACACGCCTTCTGCAAGCCGTTTATCAAAAGGGCGCATCAGTAACATCTTAGGAATGAATTGGTGTGTAAAGTTAATGCTTACAGGGCTTGTTTTGGGGAATGCTGAACTAACCAATAGGTTATATTTGCATCCTACTATTGCTAGTTCAACTACTGCCACTACTGCTGCTACTTCTACCACTATAACTACTGCTACTACTATTAGCACTACTAAAGCGAGGGGTGTTAAGGCAAAATTTCTTGGGAATGTTGAAACAGTGTTGAACTAAATTAAACACACTATGCTCATGCAAATTGTCAAGAGAAGGTATCAGCAATGCCTCAGGAACAGCTTACGGTATTAAGTGGAAACTTATGGTGTATGTTGAGGGGACGTTGAAAAAACCAAAGGCGCTAGTGCATACTTTTAGCAATGCTACTAATATTATTACAACTATTGCTACTACTAAAGCTAAGGGTATTAAGGTGAAGCTTTCAAGAAATGTTTTTGGTGGATTCTGAACTAAGTCAAAATTAAATATGAGCCTGTAGATTGTCAAAAGGGTGTAATAACAATATCTCAGCATCAGCTCAATTATTAAGTTGTAACTTTCAGGTTATGTAGGGGTGGATTTTGAACAAACCAAGAGGCACTATGTGTATACTATTGATACTAATACTACGATTGTTGTAATTACTGAAGCTAAGGGTGTTAAGATCAAAATCTAATTGAACGCTTAGAGTAGTTTCAATTAAGCAAAAAGAAACTATACGTATGCTGGTTTTCAAAAGCACACAAAAGCAATATCATAGGCAGCACAGTAGGCTACTATCATAGAATCTTTTTAAGGAGATCATTTGATTGAAAGTTGAAAATTCTAGTACCTTTTGTAAGAGCCAAAAGTGATTGGAGGGCGAGCAACACTCCTCTCAAGTCTTTTAATTTTTTAAATGGATCCAATCAAATTTTGAGATAGCCATTTTGTTCAGCATAGTTGAAAGATCTAGTAACTATGTCTATGGGGATGTTGGGGATGTCCACTCCTACATCCCTCAGACCAAAGACTGTAAGCTATACAATTTGCCCTTTGTTTAAATATAGTATTTGTTATTAGGGAAGAGAGAATGACTGGCCTTTGGTGTTTAAAAGGACCAATAGCTTTCAAGTGAAGCTTTCAGAGAATGTTGAGAGGAGTGTTAAGCAAACCACTTTATGTGTGTACTTTTACTACTACTACTGCTATTGCCACTACTACTTACAAGTCATTGCAGCATCAAGCCACCTAAGGCCAACACAGCCACGAACGCGTCTCCTGCATCCCAAACTATTCATAACCTTCCTCTTTACGCACTCCCAAGAAGTTCCCACAGCCCTTAAATCTTTTTTACGGCATCATCCCACCCTATTCGTGGACGACCTTTTTTAGTTTGACACTAAACGGTTAGTTGACAAGGACAATCTTCGGCAATCTTTCCCCTTCATTTGCTGATCGTGCCGTATCATCCTCATACTTACTGTTCTTATAGTCCCATAAAGTGGTATTGGATCAAATTTTTCGTACAGCTTACTATACGGTTAGTCAGTTAGGCACCCAATGCAATCCGTTGGGCAATTTTTCCGGAAAACATTTAGCAACTTCGCTTCTGTTTTTCGGAGCGCTCACCCTTAAGAACCATATGTGACCACTGTCATCACTGTAGTCTCCAGTATTCCAGTGTTCCGCCAGTGCGCCTCCGGGCGCGCTGGCGTGGGAATTCTGAGTCCAAGGGATATGGGTTCAATCCCAGTTGTGCCCAGTTATTTAGTTTGGGACGGGGGTCAGTGGCGTGACTTTGTAAGCTCAGCCAGAGTCGGCCCAGCTCTAAATGGGTACCTGGAGAAATCTGGGGAAGGTAAGCAGGAACACTCAGACGGCGTTCGTAAAGTCGTTCGCAAAGTTCGCAAAGTTGCTTCGTTAACCTTCCGTAAACCTTTACGTGAGCCAGCATTAAAGTTAAACTTTAGCTAACTTTTTTCGTAAACTTCATAAAGTTAACCAATAGGAAAAGGGTTCCAGAGCAAAACTTTTAGACAGATTTTGAAATGTGGAATCAGGAAACTGAAGATATTTTGATAGCAAGTGTAGTAGACATCAGTGGTCTGGAATTTAGTTTCAATATTTTGCACGAAATATCTAGGGTGCTATGGGACTGAATTCTTGCCAAGATTTTTGGACCACAGTCGACTTCACAAGAAAATAGGAAAACCAGGGAATCTTGATATGATTGATCCTGAAAACAGAATATGTAACAAGCAGTTATCTCTCAATAAACTATAGTCACGCCCCAAGCGCTTTATTTCTTCAAGACTTTTCCTCCGAAATATGAAAAGCTTCAGAAATTTGAATAGTTTGCTGCTCAAAACGCACGTAAAGTACAAGGCTCATATGAGCGGTGAAAACTTTACGGTACCACACTTTCCGGACGACTTTACGAACTTTACGAATGCCGTCTGAGCCGTCCATAACAGTGACATAATTATGAGTATACAATGACATCTATTTTGTGACAGATGAATTTCTGCTAGATACCAGTAATTGACGCAGAATTTATGTAATTCAAATCATGATGTAACGTTTTGAGGCAAAAGTTCAAATGATGACACCAGTCACTCATGTCAGTCTTGAACTTGATTAGCTCATCTATAAAAAGCATTAATAGCTTTCAAACATGGAACTTTTATTTGAAAGGGAGGACGAACCTATAGTAATAAGGTAAGGCCAAATTTAGTAGGCCAGGTCCTACCATGGAAATTAACTGCTTTCAGGCCCACCTCAAGTACCTCCTCTAGAATCTGTGAGCTAAGATACGAAGGACTATAGTGGCGTTGTTTTTTTAGAGAGGAGGCAGTTGCCTCCTAATAATCTAGATCGAAAATTATGAAACAGCCCAAGCCCCTTGACTACCCTGATATCTGTGTTTCCACTATGGGGATTTCCCCCTAAAATGGAGATTTTTTAAGTCTTTTAGGGGTGAGAGTTTTTTCTTAGGGATTTGGGAATTTTCTAGGGATTTTTCCTCTCCCATGGACTTTTAGGGAGGTTTTTGGGGGGTTTTCCTTTAATTTGCTTAAAAATTTTTAACACCACACAGATTTTGAGATGTACATGAGTTCTAAGTAACAAACTAGCAACAAAGAACTGTTTGAAACAGTTCCATGCTGATGTGGGCTTCAAACAATAATTTCAGCTTGGACTGTTCTTGATTAATGAAGTCATATGGTTTGTCATCTTTGGGTTGTTTTTTCATAAGATTATTTGGTAGACAGCATGTCATTTTTTTACAGGTCAGATAAATAAAGTTATAATATATGTTGATAGTATTATAGGGTACATAGTTGTTCTTACTGTAGTAAATTTTTTTGACAAGCATTGCATGTATGATTCTTTTTCTCCACAGTACTTGCATGATGTTTATGATTTTTGTGTAAAATCAAAAAAACTTGGACTTGAACTTGTAGCCAGCTTTATAAGTATGGATGTGAATAATAGAGGTAGGCTATAACTATTTGAACACCTCTCCTACCATTTCATTACCCTAGTTTTTAACAGACAAACAAACTGACAGCCATTTTTTAAAAAACAATGGCACATGTAGGAATAAATGAATTGTGTGTTTTTGGCAAGCCTGCGTACCAAGGGGAAAATCATAAGCCTTCATCCTATAATTGGTAAATTTTTTGTTGTTCATTTTTTTTTTGCTTGCAAATAAAGTGAACATACCACTTGATGTCTCTTTTATGTTCTTTACAAATATAACAATCACTTCTGTTGCAAATTCAAATTTAAGCACAATTTGAGCTCTTGAAACCAAAATATTTCTAGTTTTGGGGTATAAAGAAAGCTTAAAACATTGGTCTCAGCATTGAACTTCCTGCAGAAGGACTATGTGGAATCAACCAGTGCTTTAGAAACTGATGTGAACAATCTGAAGTTTTAACTTCCCCTTGAAAGCATTTGTTTGGGTCCAAACAGACAAGATTCCCTCTGTACATCAAGCTCAGATACTGTTGTCCCCCCTGATTCAATCAAAGTAGTTCTTAAAGCTGCACAGGCATTCCATATCAAAGCAGTAGGCCAGATACAGAAAAGGTTCCATTTTGAAGATGACATCTACAAATATGCTGAAATGGTTGACCCAGTGTTAGCCCAATCACTTCAGCCTGCCTCTCTGCTACCTTTTGTTAGGAAGTATGGACAGATCCCATGGGACAGAACCAAAACCGAGCAGGAGTGGAGGAGGCAGAGCCTCATCAATATTGAAAACATCAAAACAATGGATGCTGTGACCTGCTGGTGTTTGGTATTGGTGAAAAAAAAAATGCTGCCAGAACAGAATTTGTATCCTAACCTGAAACCCACAGTATTATTTATTTCCACTGTTCCATTTTCAAATGTCAATGTTGAGAGGTTTTTCAGTGCTGTAAAAGTAGTAAAAGCTGGACCATTAGAATAAATTGAAAACATAAACTTTGCAGGGGAATCTAAAAACAAAATTTGGAATGAAAAAGGCTCAAGAAAGTGTGGAATGTGAAGATGATTAGTTATTTCACCACATGAGAACAGTGAAAGCTTCAGCCACCATACAAGACACATCAGGGGAAGATAAGGTCTGATTACGTTTTACAAGTTACAATTGAACAGTATTAAACATCTTGTACTGTAATCTACATTACAGTATTACATTTTCTTTTCTATTTGCTTAATGTTATTTGAAGCTATTTGTATTTAGCTGATGATTAAAAAGCACTTTAAACAGCATGACAAGACATTCTATTATGGTAGTGACAGCTAGACTTCAATCTAAGAAGCCAAAATATGTTACCTTTCAATGGTATGGGTAAAATGAGATAGGGAGAAGCAGCTCAGGGATTAATTAGAAAATGGGAGATTTTTAGGGATTTTGGAACTGAAGATGGGGATTTCTAGGGATTTTTCAGCTCTTTTTTAGGGATGTCAAAAATGAGAAAGTGGAAACACTGCCTGATATGGACCCCTCCCCCCTCCACAAAAAATGCTAGGGAGTCACTTCTGAAGGACTATAAGGGTAAAATTCAGTTCGAAGTAGAATTATTACTTTAAAGTATCTAAAGAAATTCCAAAATGATTGCTAATCCTAGAAGCATATCAGGTAAAACTGGTGCAAACAGTATTACTGGCTTTCATATAAAGTAAATATACCACTCAATGCGTTTTTTAATGCTTATTACAAATATAATAATTGCTTCTACTGCAAATTCAGATTTAAGCACTTTTTGACCTGTTGACCTCTTGAAAATGACCTATATATGGAGTCATTACAAATCTGTAATAGTTTAGAAACAAATTTGGACTACATCTTTGCACATCAGGGGGGTGGGGGTAAAGCATAGCATATATTAAATACATAAACTAACCATTGCTGGTTTTTTTTTTTTTTTTTTTTTTTTTTTTTTTTTTTTTTTTTTTTTTTTTTTTTGCTGTTGCACTGGTGATCTCTCTTCTCATCAAATTCAATGTGCACAAACACATAAAAAAAAAACCAGCAATGGTTAGTTTACATATTTAATATATGCTATGCTTTACCCCCACCCCCCTGATGTGCAAATATATAGCCCAAATTTGTTTCTAAACTATTACAGATTTGTAATGACCCCATATATAGATCATTTTTAAGAGGTCAAAAAGTACTTAAATCTGAATTTGCAGTAGAAGCAATTATTATATTTGTAAAGAGCATAAAAAAAGGCATTGAGTGGTATATTTACTTTATATGAAAGCTAGTAATACTGTTTGCACCAGTTTTACTGCATATCACTTCATTTTGTGCAAAGTAGGCAAATTCAACACCTTCAACATTTAATTTAATGTCAAATATGCTGGTGCTAATGCCCACTTCGGGCTTTTGATAACAAAAGGTGTTGAGAAAACAATTTTTACTTGATAATATACAGAAAATTGTAGTTAACAAATTTTTGGGGTTACTTCATATACACTTTATCTCCCTAATGTGCAAGTATATAGCCCAATATATGCCTAGAGAAGGACATGTAAAGAAGGAAATATGTTAAGAAAACAATTCATACTTCATAATATGCAGAATAATTATAGCTAAAACATTTTGCATACAGCCAGGGGCAGATCTAGAGTAAAATCTTAGACAAGGCCCAATTTGACAAGGGTGCCAATGAGCAAAATCTTGGGGGGGGGCAGTATGGCAAAGGTGCCAATAATTGACAAATGATTCTGAGAAAAAAACAGAATAAAAGGGCAACAAAAAGAATCTTGGAGGGTCTAGGGTCCCCCTCGATCCACCAGTGCATACAGCCCTGCTGCACTCTACTCGCTCCCCCCCCCCCCCCAAAAAAAAAGATTGCAATTATATAACCAAAATTATATGTTTCTCATTTATTTGTGTAATGTGTCTCTCTTGTTTCAACCCATGTACCTATGTATTGAATCAACTATGACAGAACAAGAACCAGAAAAACAAGTCACATGTGGAGAATGTCTTGGATATATATAACTTAGGCTATGTATTTGCACATTAGGGCAGTTGGGGGTAAAGTATAGCAGGGCTATATGCAAAATGTGTTAGCTACAATTATTTTGCATATAGTATTCTGCTTATGATAGATATAAGGCTTCCCTTACAGTCAGAATTTCATCCAAAAATTTATCTTGCAACTTCATACCTATAAATTGATTCAATGCTAATAAAATCAAGAAACAGAAAAACACATAGGAAATACATAATATAAGCTATATATTTGCAGGGCAGGGGGGGATACAGGTAAAGTATGCATAGTGGAAGTGCCCTCAAGACGTGAACTCTAACTATTTACATATTAAAACAAAGAGAGAAAAAATGTCTCAAAATGAAGAAAACAAATAGGAGTAAAGCCAGTAGAAGGAAAGGACAGACTAAAACACCATGGATGTTTGTCTGTATAAAACAAGGCATCTTCAATGCTACAAGTAGATTAATAAAAAAGATAAAATCTAGAATCTTCTATAAAACCTAAAATTAAATAAAAATCTAATACTAAGAAATAAAAAACAAACCAATATGTGGATATATGCAATTGCTACTACTGTGATTAAGCACCACAGAAAGTTAGTTAGAGTCACTTCAATGAGAACACTAAAGCAACTGGACAAACTAAAAGAAAATGAATTTGGAATTAATTGTTTTACTGCAAACTAATCCTTTTGTTAGCATCCAATGCTGCAATTCTCCTATGTCTTATATATAATCTAGTTCCCTGGTGATTTTGTAATACCTTATTAATATTATTAGCTATCGGTTCACTTTTAGGAAGAATGTTGTAAATCAAGGCTACATTTGAAGTACCTAGATCTCTTTATTGAAAGATTAGCAAAAATATGTTGTTTTTTTATGCTTCAATGGCTTCTCTAGCCAGTTGTGTCAAGCCCCTATAATTAGAAATACCTATGGTATTATCAAATTGTATATGATATTAGAAAATGTGTGTATATAATGGTGGTAGAAAATGTGTTCTGCCAAAGCTGTAACAAAAGTTTCAGGAGGCTTGCTAAATTTTAGAGCCTTATCTGTTAAGTTACACTGCTCAATAAATCCTTCAACAAATTGTTAGTGGGTTTGGCAAATATCAAACTTTCCACAAGAAGAAGGAATACTATGCACACTACTACCTAAATTGACACAAGTATAATTCTTCTCAGAATTCAGAAAGCTACTCATTCAGCAACTGTACTATGAGCATATATCTATTAAACAAATGTCTGTTATAATTGGTTTATATTGCAAGGAAAAGAAAGGATAATTTATTGTGAAACCAAAGCTTAAATCAACATGGATATTTAGTGCTCATATGGAATTATTGTGTGATTGACTGATCATCATTATGCTTTCATTTCTGTGATACCATAGTTTGCACAAGAGTGACTGTTATCACTTTGGAATGAAGCCAATTTATCTTATGGAATTCTGAAGCCTACATTGTTTTGTTTTTTTTCAGAATTCAGAAAGCTAACTCAGTGGTCTAATTTATTTAAATCATATATCAATGTTTTATCTAGAACATAGAAAGAATCATTTCTTAACATGTTTCCTTCTCAATAGCCCTGGTTCTTCATTAATACCAGTATGGGTTCTACCTGCAGAAATTTCATTTTTTTACCATAAGTTTGTTTAAATTATTTTTGAAATAATGTGATTAGCTTGAATATTTCAACTACATACAACACTAAAGGTTTTAAATGCACCAATAGTCAACAGGTAAAAATTCTTGAAGAGACTTATGACTATCTAGGAAAGTAGTTGAGAAAGGTGGATAAATCCAGAGCCTCAATGATCCATCCAGTGAATGTGGACCAGATATCTTTGTTGTTGTAGGTGCACTTTCTAGAGTGTAACTTAAACATTAAAACTTAACAAACAAGCAGCAATTATACCATTTGTGATGGGGACTGCCTCCTTCTCAATCCCTCACTGTTTGTGCTAAACTTTGAATTTTTGTCCTAATTATTTAAGAACAACCCCTGAAACATAAAGGTCATTTAATTGGAATAAAAAGTTTTCTTAAAGTCTGTAAGAAGTGAGGGATTGTGGATAGGACTGTCCTATAGAATAATTTCTATTTATTTTAAGTTTTAATGAGCAAAGCAATGCTGAGCAACACTACAGGATAGAAAACCCTTCAATTGCTCCAAGTTGCAATTTAAGGTAATATTGCTCCTAACTTTTGTAAATACAATGACTGCATTTGGAATACTGTAAATTTATCAATTTGGAGTGCTGCTTTTCTAGCTTTTGATTCAGCAAATGTAATATCTTCTCTTTTTTCTGCAAAGCAAGGGAAGAAAATTAGTATGCACATACATCCCCAGGGGTTGTCCAAATATGTATAGGCTTATAGGCTTATATACTTATATATCTAATTAAAATGCACTTGGTGTGGCCAATTTTTCTGTTTCACCAAGTTGCCCTAAAATTCTGATCTTAATCCTAATGCACACATTTTCAGATTGAGGCTGAGCCTTCCCATGAACAGTGCAGCAAGAGTCATGTGGTATCTATATCTTAAGAAGCTTAACCACAAATTACAGAGAATAGATCCCACCTTATCTTAATTTTTTGTATACGATGATTGGAAGAGCCAATAGTCTTACCTCTCTCTTCTTAGCATTCTTATTGCCTCTTTTTTTCTTACTGTTCTGTACTTTTTTGTATTTTGCTCCTTATTGGCTCTTCTTATGTTACAAGACAATCTGAAAGGATTATGTCTGTAAATATGAATTGATTCAAATCTAAGATACTTATGGTTACAGTAATATAGGCAACCTAGTGAAGTTAGAAAATAGAACAATGTTCTATTTGAGCTATATTAGTGATTAAATATATAAAAAAATCAGTTGTTTTTTGTTGTTTTTTAGGGCGGCTGCTCCCTTCACTAACTATTTTATATTATTAAAAAAAAAATTTCTACTTAAATGGCCCTTGCGTTTCAGAAGTTGTTCTTAAGAATTAGAGCAAAAATTCAAACTTTAATGTAAATGAGTGAGGTATTGAGAAGAAGACAACCCCCTCATGTACAGAATAATTTCTGGTCATTTTAAGTTTTTATGTTGCTCCTTACTGTCAGTTCAAAAAGTTTGCTTTTTTAATTTAATCTCTGACTATTTTTAAATAATGTTGGTGTATCCAAGGAGAGGTAACAAGGTTATCATATTAGGGAGCATTGTCTCATATATGGGATAGTTTCTGTTTGTTTTGAAGTTTAGCATTGCTCCTTATGTGAAGTTGAAAAAAACTTGTTTGTTTTTTGTTAATTTCTCATTGGTTTGCAAATAATGTCAGGAAATTGTTCTCTTCCTCTATCGAAAATCCCCCCCTTGCTCTAAAAATTCCTGTAGACAATTCTACTTGAAAAATCATCCTTAGCCTACTTTCACTTGAAAAAAATACATTCTTTTCACTCAATTTCTGATTGTCTGTCTAATCATGTTGGAAATCTCCTGCTGTGGAAATTTTTTCCCAGAAATTATCCCCCCTCCCCATTGGAAAGTTTACCCTGTCAAAAATTACTCATGGAAAATTTTTCTAGGGAAATTCCTCCATGGAGGATTTCTATGGTGAAACGCCCCCCCCCCCTTCTAAACTTCTAACTCTGTTGAAGATTTCCTCTGAAAAATTTCCACATGCAAGAGTCACCAAAGAGAAAGTAGGATAAATAAATAATTTTTTTATAGGAATTCTGGCAAAATCCCACCATGTGAAAATTCACCTGACAACTTCCCTCCCCAGAAAAAACGCAGATTTGTAGAATAATTGTACCTAACAAATTATGCATCCAAATTTGCTATACTTCACCCCCCCCCCCCCCCCCACCGCCACTTCTAATGTGCAAAGACATGGCCTGAATTTATTTCTAAAGTTTTTTTTATCTTACTTTTGTATATTTCATTTTTATGGAGCATCAGAGAAACATATTAGAAGAATATTAGGTAGGGGGCATATCATACAAGTATCATTATTGTTATTGGACCTTTCAATTATGCTGAACAAAATGGCTATCTCAAAATTTTGATCAGATGACCTAGGGAAAAAGGAGCTGTGGCAGGAGGCTAGTTGCCATCCAGTCTTTTTAGTCAAACAGTTCGTGGTAACGAACTGTAGTAAGGAGCGACCCAGCTCAATAGTAACCGAAACTCTAAAAAATGGAATTTTGATACCAACAGTTCCATTAAAAGAATTGCATTGTAATGCTGATTTTAAATATATAAGTTTCATCAAGATCTGTTATACCCATCAAAAGTTACGAGTCTGAGAAAATTTGCCTCATTTTAGAAAATAGGGGGAAACACACCCTAAAAGTCATACAATCTTAACAAAAATCCCACCATCAGATTCAGCATAGAAAATTTGCCTCATTTTAGAAAATAGGGGGAAACACCCTCTAAAAGTCATACAATCTTAACAAAAATCACACCATCAGATTTAGCGTATCAGAGAACCTTATTGTAGAAGTTTCAAGCTCCTATCTACAAAAATGTGGAATTTCGCATTTTTTTTGCCAGAAGACAGATCACAGATGCGTGTTTATTTGTTTGTTTTTTTGTTTTTTCCAAGGGGTGATCCTATTGACTGAGTGGCCCTAGAATGTTGTGAGAGGGCTCATTCTAACGGAAATTAAAAGTTTTAGTGCCCTTTTTAAGTGACCAAAAAAAATGGAGGGAAAACGTGGGAAAAAATTCCCACGCTCATCTTTTCCCCAAAGCCTCCGGATCAAAATTATGAGATAGCCATTTTATTCACCATAATCGAAAAACCTTTTAACTATGTCTTTGGGGATTACTTACTCCCCCGCAGTCCCCATGGGAGGGGCTGCAAGTTACAAACTTAGACTTGTGTTTGCATATAGTAATGGTTACTGGGAAGTGTACAGACGTTTTCAGGGGGATTTTTTGGTTTAGTGGGGACAGTTGAGGGGAGGTACGTGGGAGGATATTTCATGAAGAAACTTATCATGGGGGAAGAGAATTTCAATGAAGGGGGCGCAGGGTTTTCTAGCATTATTTGAAAAAAAACAATGAAAAAAAAAATATGAAAAGTTTTTTCTACTGAAAGTAAGGAGTAGCATTAAAACAAAACGAACAAAAATTATTACGAATATGAGGGGTTTACCTCCTCGTTATACCTCACTCTTTACGCTAAAGTATTTTTAGTAATTTCAACTATTTATTCTACGGCCTTTGTGGTTCAGAGGGCATTCTTAAGGAATTGGGATAAAATCTAAGCTTTAGTGTAAAGAGTGAGGTATCGACGAGGGTTGAACCCCCTCATATACGCAATAAAAACATACGAATATAGCAGTTCGTTACGTAAGTTAATTCGTAAGTTACGTATTTTTTTTACCAATGAAAACGTTTGTAAAAAATTAAAAGTTCAAGTTGCTTTTTTAAGTAATCAAAAACTTGGAGGGCAACTAGGCCTTAAAAAACAAGTTTTTCTAGGGTTTTCGCAGTTTTTGCGCAGGGTTTTCTAGCATTATTTGAAAAAACAATGAAAAAATAAATATGAAAAGTTTTTTCTACTGAAAGTAAGGAGCTGCATTAAAACAAAACGAACAAAAATTATTACGAATATGAGGGGTTTACCTCCTCGTTATACCTCACTCTTTACGCTAAAGTATTTTTAGTAATTTCAACTATTTATTCTACGGCCTTTGTGGTTCAGAGGTCATTCTTAAGGAATTGGGATAAAATCTAAGCTTTAGTGTAAAGAGTGAGGTATCGACGAGGGTTGAACCCCCTCATATACGCAATAAAAACATACGAATATAGCAGTTCGTTACGTAAGTTAATTCGTAAGTTACGTATTTTTTTTACCAATGAAAACGTTTGTAAAAAATTAAAAGTTCAAGTTGCTTTTTTAAGTAATCAAAAACTTGGAGGGCAACTAGGCCTTAAAAAACAAGTTTTTCTAGGGTTTTCGCAGTTTTTGCGCAGGGTTTTCTAGCATTATTTGAAAAAACAATGAAAAAATAAATATGAAAAGTTTTTTCTACTGAAAGTAAGGAGCAGCATTAAAACAAAACGACCAAAAATTATTACGAATATGAGGGGTTTACCTCCTCGTTATACCTCACTCTTTACGCTAAAGTATTTTTAGTAATTTCAACTATTTATTCTACGGCCTTTGTGGTTCAGAGGTCATTCTTAAGGAATTGGGATAAAATCTAAGCTTTAGTGTAAAGAGTGAGGTATCGACGAGAGTTGAACCCCCTCATATACGCAATAAAAACATACGAATATAGCAGTTCGTTACGTAAGTTAATTCGTAAGTTATGTTTTTTTTTACCAATGAAAACGTTTGTAAAAAATTAAAAGTTCAAGTTGCTTTTTGAAGTAATCAAAAACTTGGAGGGCAACTAGGCCTTAAAAAACAAGTTTTTTAAATGAAAATAAGGAGCAACATTAAAACTCTAAACGAACAGAAATTACTCCGTATATGAAAGGGGCTTTTCTTCCTTAACACCCGCTCTTTACGCTAAAGTTTCTTACTGTTTTAAAAAATAGAGTTAAGAGAAAGAGTCAAACTTCAGCATAAAGAGCGAGGCGTTGAGGAGGAAAAGCTCCTTGCATATACAGAGTAATATCTGTTCGTAATGTTGCTCCTTACTTTCATTTAAAAAACTTATTTTTTTTATTGATCACTTTAAAAGACCACTAGAACTTTTAATTTCTGTTTAAGTGAGCTGTCTTCCAGTCTTCTAGGATCCTTAATTTAATACAATCCTCTTGGGAAAAAAGAACAAAGAAAAAATGCATTTGTGATCTGTCTTCTGAAAAAAAATTCCACATTTTTGCAGATGTTTAATAACATGGACATAACAGGGGTATTGACAAAAAGAAAAATATACTGAAGTTACATAACATAATAAGGGAGTGTAGTGTCTGAATTACTAAAGAATAATCCTTGGGCCATATGTACCCACAACAGTGTTACTGAGTTAGCTTAAATTACATTTCACCAGCTGAATTGGAAAGCTCCCTAATGGAGTAATTGTATCTTGGTTGTAACTAGAGTGATACAGTCACTTTTATCTGTGCAAAATATGCATCTAGTTCCCATTGTTAACGACTTGCTCCTATTCACTAGCCTTACTTGTTATTAGAAGAATTATAACTATTATGATCCATTATTTTGAGTCTTCAGTCATACGATTGAAAGATAGAGCCATATGCTGTCTCATTATCTACCAAACT
Source organism: Artemia franciscana (assembly GCF_032884065.1). Taxonomy (NCBI): domain Eukaryota; kingdom Metazoa; phylum Arthropoda; class Branchiopoda; order Anostraca; family Artemiidae; genus Artemia; species Artemia franciscana. Next base: position 1,719,162 of record NW_027062617.1, read on the forward strand.
TGCAAATGCCTTCATTTGAATCACAGTCACTATTAACAAAGTTTTATCTGTCTTTTAGTTCACTACCTGGATGATCACCAATCCAGTTACAGTGTCTGAAAGGAGAATTTGCTTAGTAAAGTGATCATGAGGTATTCTAAAAATGTGACTAACCCATTGCTGTTTTTGTAGTTCAACTGCTCTGTCAGTAGGCTGAACATTGCAGCTGTGAATATCACTATTTGAGATTTTGTCAATCCTAAAACTCAGTCGCCCGCCCAAGACCTAAAGGGTTTTGTCAGTTTTGCCTCTCATTGAGACTATCTGTCTTTTCTTTACTTCAATTAGCTATGGCTCTTAAGTTTTCCATCACTTCCATCAAGTTGATTTTAATAGAATTAAATGAATTGTTTTTCAGCTCTTTATATGAATTGTTCTCTGGCAGTAATGTTCAAAAACTTAAGTAGAATCAAAATCAGTGATACTTAAAACTTTTTGTTAGTATAGGATGCAAGAGCTAATTTACTTGTCTTTTAGCTAAAGTAGGTAACATCAAAGAGTATTTGTGTTAGTGTTTAATGCATTGTATTTGTTTTTATTTTAAATTATTTTCAATTCGTTCTTTTTTATGTTCAAACTAGTTTGGATTAACCTACACTTTTAGCTAAGGTAGGTAAAATTAAAGAGTTTTATTGTTAGTATTTAATGCAGAGTATTTGTTTTTATTTTACATTATATTCCTTTTGTTTATATTTTATGTTAAAACAAGTTTGGATTTACCTACACTATTTAAAATTTTCTTACAGACGACCATGCGCCCTTCAATTTGACTCAGATCCAATTCATTTAGCCAGAGCTTCAAAGCAATATATTTATGATACTGCTGGAAATGAATACTTAGATGCAAGCAATAATACTGCTCATGGTATGAAATATTATTTTAATTACAAATATCCATATTTTAAACCACAATAGATATGGTTAATCAGAAAAGATGCTTTAACTTTTGTTTAGACTTGTACAATGGGCTGATAGTTGGAATTTATGTTTCTCTTCCTTGTTAAAATGTATGTCCCCATGTTTCTTTATCTTGTACATATATGTTCTAGATCATTTCTTTAATATTCACCCATTATTAATGGATGTCAATCTTGTTTAGGAACTTGGGTTATTAAAAAAAAAGGTAAAGGATGCAGCACAAGCCTCTTAAGGTCCGAACCGGCGGTGCTAATCTCTGTCTCAAGGCCCTTCAGCCAGGAAGTGAAATGGGGGGATGAGGGCCAGTCATCCTCTGCTTTTGTACTCCCTTCATGTTTACTTTCCCCAGATTTCTCCAGGTACTCATTTAGAGCTGGGTCGACTCTGGCTGAGCTTACAGAGTTACACCACTGACCCCCATACCAAACCAAATAGTTAGGTACACTAGGATTCGAACCCTTGTCCTCTCGGACAAAGGATCCTAAATACAGCCCACCAATCCACTTGGCTACGACGCCGGGGGTTATTATTCTGAATTGAACCAGATCTCCCAGTACGCTAAAGATAAATCCTTACAGATGGTTTATAGCCCTTCCAAGCTTTTTGTAATGTTACTTAGGTTCCATGTAGCATTGGGAAAAGATGTAAGACCCCCTCCCCAAGGTCGTTACCTGTGAAATTAGATGGTATACATATTGCTGTAATTTGTTTGATTCTTGTTGTTACCTTGTTTGCACTAATTGCGTTCATCGGAGGGACTTTTGAGAAGAAATAATTCTAAAAAGGTTTTTTGGGTAGTCAATTTATGCATGCTTCAATCTTCTAGCAGAAGAAGCTTTGGAGAAGGAGTTTTAGTTGACTTTGCATTGATTAGTGCTTGTACTAGCAGTATATCCACATTTTTGCTAATACCACAAATCACCAATAAAAAGGTACAGTGATCTCTTACATAGTGTATTTTCAAATAAGGCCTATCTAATATGAAATCCGAGAGAATGCTTCCAGAACCTTGGCATTATGTTAAGAAATACCTTGAATGCGGCATTTTTCTATTTGGGTCAGGCACAAAATTTATCAGTCAATACATTACTTTTGACTGGTAAGAAACAAAGTGTTATTTTGCTTCTTTTTTTCAAGAGGAAAAAATTGGGTGGCAACTGGCCCCCTTTTAGTGGCCTGCTTTGCTCCAAGGCACCCATGTGACCAGAGGTCCAATAAATATACCTTGGGGGATAACGTGACCCTTGGAGCCCCAGGGACAATGTCGTGAATTATGCTAACATAGCATTGTTCAAGGATAGGTTTTATAGTAAAAAAAAAAAAAATGGGCATATTTCATTTAGTTGCCCCGATTGACTTGAAACTTGTAGAGATTGTTCCCTTGGACAGAGGGACCTGAAAAAATGAGGACTTGGCTGGCGTAGGGGGAGGGGGACCAAAAATAGGCAAAAAACTTTGTCCCTGATTAGTTGGAAGCACACCTGTTGGTCTTTAGATAACGGGGACCGTAACATTTACATAAATAGGCTGGGAGACATCAGCCTGTAGAAAACAAGGCCCAAAGAAGAGCCATAGCAAGGTTTTTTCTTTGATTGGTTTGGAACTTGTATCCTTAAAGTCTTGGGCCAAGGGGACCCAAATGCACAAAGAAAAGCTAAAGAGAAAAATTGGTTTGTCTGAAGGCCCATAAAAAAGGTCAAAAACTGTTCTAAAATATACTGCGAGTTCCTGAGCCAAGATAGCCCTAATATGCGAAAAACCAGCGATTGGCTTGTAATTTAGATTTGTATGATTATGGCCAAATGAGTATTGATGCACGAGAAGAATTTGAATATATTGGTTTGCTTGGAATAGGGCCATTATTTTTTTTATTTAGTCAATTGGCTTCAAATACACAGGACCAAGGGAACCTCACTGAGGATTTTTTTTCCATTAATCTATGATCTGTAAAATTGTTTTTTTTTTTTTAATATGTTATTTGAGGTGACTTACTGTAGACGTGTATTTATACAAACATGCCAACAATTGCCACAAAACAGAAAATGACCAGATTCTTTTAATAAGATAGTAGATTAAGATATGTCTATATCCAAGGATATCAAGAGGATGGATGTTAAGATGACTTAAGCCTTATAGAAGACCAGAAATGATGAAGATTTTTAATCCGTATGATTGAGAATCCTGCCCCATCCACGCCAAAGCTCGTAATGAAAGGTTTATTGAAAAAAAAGTTGCACAAGCTAAATGCAATCCCATATTCTATTTATTAAGCAAAAAAGCTGAAGAAACTTTACGAACATTCGTACCATTAACCTATAATAAAACTATATCAATTAAAATAAGACTGAAATTAATTTTGAAAATATTTCCAAAAAAATAGCCAATAAAAGGAAAATAAAAATATGCTAGAAGCTGGAACTTACTTCTGAATTATATGTTCATACTAATATATCCATTAGCATTTATGATATTTACTTACTATTTCGAAGTATATATTTATTTCATATTGCAGTGTTTGTATATCAATGTTGAGTTTAATTAATCATATGCTGCTGAATAAATTTGGAGATTCTATCAGACTCAGAGTGGCCGGTACATCGGACTTGAATTCAAATTATGTTCAGTGACCTCTTAATATATACTGTTATTTTTTGTCATGCTGTTTTACTGCGTCTTCTATAGACTATATAGGCGATTAATTTAATTTTCAAGTTCATAGATTGTTTTTCTCTTCTATGAATCAAAGGTTGATAAAACTCTATTATTTATGTTCAATAATATTCATATTATATATATATATATATATATATATATATATATATATATATATATATATATATATATATATATATATATTTATATATATATTCTGGAAGAAAATCAGAACGAAAATCAAAGTTCTTGCACGAGCAACCACCTATTTATTTCACTTTCTTAAATCTTTGCTGAGATTTGCTCTGTTTTAAGTAATTTAACTTATTCTTACCATAACGAGAAGCAGCACGACGTATTTCTTCTTCTTTTTCTTTGTTTACATATGGTTATGTAAACAAAGAAACTCTTTCTTTTTGAGGCAAAAAAGTTTTAGTTTCAAATGGATTAGTCCTTTTATTTTTTCGTTAACATAAGGTTTATCTGAGGAACATACCTTCTTGGTAACCTCTGGGAAACAATTTTGGTAATTTGTCATTAATTTTGTTTGAAACAATCTAACCTTTGAATTAAGCACGACAAAGCATCATCCCAACTCTCAGACGTAATCTGAGATCCAAAATCAATAAGACCTTGACTTGTTATTGGCCGGTACGAAAATTCAGAAACTGAATACTTTGTTTTAAAAATTAGTAGTGGTGTCAAATGTAGCATGAAATGATAGCTACCACTGAGGGGGGGAGGGGAACACTGTAAAAGGTTTTAAGGTTGGTGCTAATAACATCCAAACTGGTTCCAGCTTTTGTAGTAGGGAAATCAACAATTTGCTTAAGCTTCCGATCTTTGCACAGATAATTAAGACTTGGTTCGTTTGCGTCTCCTGCTATAAAAATATCGCCATTTGGATACTTTCTCATCACAAAGTCAAGACTTGTTTGTAGCCTATCATGAAAATTACGATGAGAAAAAAGCATTCTGTCCGGGTGAATAATAAAATGCGCAAATTATTAAATTAGTGTAAGGCCGTGGTAGGCATTTGGGCTTAGTAGATATCCAGATGATTTCGTCGCTATCACCTAGACCTGGCACATGGAGGAGGGTAGGAGATAGACAATCCATTGTGAAAATCGTTACTCCTCCTTTTTTCCCCCAGTGAGTGGCCAACTGGGCGTAGCTTTATAAACTCCTGAAAACCAGTCATTTAAAGGAGATCTGGATTGTGTACCTAGACTTCAGTAACTGCAATTACATCAATATGGTTCAATTTTGCTGTTGCTTCTAACTCTACTAACTTTTAAAAATTCCTACTTTTGGCGTTCGTAAGGAGGAAAACAGGGAAATGATAACTTTATTTTTTATCAAACTCTTTAGCAACAGATTTCTTCAAAAAAAGCCTTATTCTGAGGTAAGTTTGGCAGGGTGTAAGTATAAGAAATAATGCTGGGAGTTGGGAGAATGTACCCTAAAAGTGAAATATCATCATTCGGTTTGTTGTAGGAAGGTTTGTCGTGAGGCTTGAACTCACCACCCTGGACCGAGAGACTACTAAACCGGTTTTGTTGTGGGAGGGTAAGAGGTTCACTTTTGAAAGTTGGGGAGGGGGTAAATTGAGAGAGCCTTGGGCCCTTCTGATTTTCGTGGAGAATGGTCCACAGGAGAATTTTCTGGGGGAAATTTTTCTGATGCCTTAAATTAAAAAATGGGAGTCATAATACACGGGGTGAATTTTTAACAGGAAAGGGGGATCCGAGGGGGAGAATCTTCCGTGGAATATTTATTTGAAGGGAAGTTTTTCGCCAGGGGGAATTTCCCACTGGGGAATTTTTCTTTCTTTCAAGATCGCAACAACGAGTGACGGGTAAGCTAAATTTTGTTCGCTCACAAATCTATATGATATAGGCTATAATTTACTTCAAATGGATGATTGCTTACTTAGTTAATTTGGTCCGTCTACGCCTGGAGGTGATTAAGGCAGCAACAGTGGTTTGCCATGATGATCTTTCCTTAGCTTTTCTATAGTGATATCTGATAGTGCCACTGATTTCAGTTGGTCATTTCTGGCCTAATGTTGTATTGGCTGGCCAGGGTCAAATGTCTATATTTCATTGTAAAAGTAGAATGGTTTAAAGCTTTAAACTTTTGGGTTACAATTCTTGATAACCCCTTTAATTTCAGCTTTTACATTTCTACCCTCATGTTTTTTCAACTGACCAGTATCAAGTAAATGGTTATTTTTTTAAATTAAGAATGGTTTCAAGATTTAAAATAAAAATGTGTGCTGTTAAATAATGATACCTGATGGCACCACTAATTTCAGTTGGACATTGCCACCCTCATGTTGTATCAGCTGGCCAGAGTCAAATGGCAAGAGCTGCTTGTTCCCAAGGCTATGTTTGTGATGTACAAAAAAGATATCTAAAGAAACTTCTCGAAACTTTACCAGAAAAACTTTCGGTTTGTTTTTTGCTGAATTCTGGCTCAGAAGCAAATGACTTGGCTCTTCGGTTAGCTAGAAGATACACTGGTGGGGATGATATTGTTGTATTTGAAAAGTAAGTTGGTTTTTATATCAATACCTTTTACTTTGTAAAATTATTTGTTTGGTTAATTTTCCTTTAATAGGAGACAACACTTTTATTTTCTGTAATTTTTGGTTGTGCGTTGCACAAGTGCTTAGAAAATTTATGATGAGTATTAGGTGTTCAAAAGAAATCTTGCACAGAAATCTTAACTAGAAAATTTTATTTGAATGACTATTTTGAAATTAGGAGTTCTTAACTTTTGTGGTGATTCCAGGTTGTATTGAGTTGTCCAAAATCGGCAAACCCCTTTGTTTGTCTTTTGAAATTATTATTGCTACTCGTATATGATTTCCCCCCTATATTCGTGTTGCCTTTTAAGTATTTTGTATGCCACTAATTTTTTTCCCTCACTCCACCACTTGGTTGTGGATGTCTGTTGAATCTTCTTTCGAAGGAATTGACAGTGAGAGTTTTAGGGAAAAAGTCCACAAGGCCAAATCGAAGTTTACCCTTGATCAAAGCTGTTTTTCAAGCGCTCAGTTCTTGGCGTTTCAACCTTAAAATAATTGGACCAAGGTGTGTGCCTTCGTGGTGGCTGGACAATGGGGGTTACTATATGAGATTGCTTTTTAGAAGGATCAACCAACCAATCAATTTATTCAAAAGAAACACAGAAAAAATTACAGAACTATAGACCCCCACAAAGGCTCTTTGGCCTGTGAGAGTGGAAGACTAAACATAACATTAAATAATAGCTCTAAAATCAAACAGAAGGACAAGAAGAGAAAGAAAAAAATTAAGCAACACCAAAAACTACCATGCCAACCAAAATAAATGAATTAAACAAATTGAAGAGGAAAAATAGAGGGAGAAGAAGAAGGGAGGGTAGAAATAACTGTCTAGGCATGATCTTATAGTTTTGGTTTTATGAATGAAAATATCTGTGTTATTTCTGAGAGAAAAAGAAACACAAGATTCATTATTATTATTATAATTTTATTACCCATCATGGTGTATAAATCCACAAAATATGGAGTAGAAAATTAGGAAAAAAAAACAGCAATGCACAACACTACGTAATCAACAACAGATTATCATCTATTTCAGAAGTCTATATATATCACTTGTTGGATCAAGATCTTGCCTATACCGGAGTAGACGCTTCTGCACGGCAATTACGTAGTTCGTCATTTCGTAGTTCAGAATTTAAAAAATATAATCGTTTCGAAGAAGTTAGGGACAAGTCCATGAAAATGCTTAAGAATGAAGCAAGAGGAAAGAAACATGTATAGGGATTTACCATCTCATACATTCATGCTGGGCTGGTATGTCATCTCTGACACTAATTTAATTGCTCTGTTACATATTTTGAAAACAGGAAATGTAAAAAATAAGAATGTCGTTAGCCATGCTGTTGGACAGTAGTACTTATAAGATTGGATGAGAGAGTATAAGAGGACCTTTAATATTGAACCAGGGCAACAACGACGAAGTTTCCGAAGAACTCCTAGGTTTCTGGAGACCTTAAGTTTCACGAGAGCATATTGATATTTGAAGTCTAATAATTTTGATTCTATTAATTGACTCTAATAATTCTAATTTTGCGTCTAATAAAGTACCCTGGAATCGTACATGTCTATCAGGGGTACGAATTATGTCAACCTCAGTGGTAGAATTAGTTTCAACCAAAGGACAAGAAGTACCTTATCTGTAAAACATAAGTAGTTTAGATTTAGCCACATTTAGGGCAAGGTGACTTGCATCGAACCAAGCAAAGGTTCTTTCTCGAACAGAATACATTTGCTTGATAAGGAAAGAATCATTAATTTCTGAACACCCAAACAGACCTGAACAGATGATAGAGTACTATCATCTGCAAATGTAAATAGCACTGGATCTTGAGCTGCGTCACCAGGTGGAACAAAATTTTGATCACAAATACTGCAGCAACTCCGTTTAGTTTGTTCAGATATGGCAATAAAAAGATCGTTGATGAATATAGGAAATAAAACAGGTCTTAGGATAGACCCTTGAGGGACACCAAAATCAATACGGTATTGATATTGAAGCTTAGTGTCAATACTGTTAGACCTTTCAGATAAATAAGTTTCAAATCAATGTTAACTGTATCTCCGTATCCCTATTTTTTCCATTTTGGAGAGTAGGATATTATGTGATATGCTGTCAAACGCTTTTCTGACATCAAGGAAAATTACAGCTGCAAGTGCCTTGTGAATGAATTTCAGCAAGGCCATGCAAGCATATTCTGTGGGGTTTTTAGGGACAAAAACCAAACTTATTGCAATGGAAAAAATTGTTTTTTATTAAGAAACGACAAAAGTTTAGAGTACATCTATTTTTCTAAAATTTTACTAAAGGCTGATAAAAGAGAAATTTGTCGAAAATTAGAAGGATCATCTCTAGAACCATGCTTATGGAGAATAACTGATTTGGCAGATTTTAGGGCACTAGGAAAAGTTCCAATCAGAAATGATAAGTTAACAAGAATGGTGAGAGGAGATAGAATAGAAGGTAAAATAAACTTTAATGCCTTGGCAGGAATTTGGTCAGGTCCACAAGAGGAAGACCCTATTTACTCAGAGACGATTCTACGGACTTCAAACTCGGAAACCGGATCCAAAGCCATCGATTTTTGACAAGAAGGATTGAGGTACTTCTTAAAGTCACTGTTAGAAGAAGCACTAACCGAAAATATCTTCAAAAATTGATCTTCCTATGGAGGTGAATATTTTTACTTATAGAAGGCCACATTAAACCGACGCCACATTATCGACGGCACATTAAACCTTCCACTAAGAGACTTGAGAAAGCAATGGGTAATGACCTAACCTGCCCATTAGTCCTTTTCGGGATCCTCTAAAGTAGATGTAAACAGCGGTGTCGGAGCTCCAGTCTGCAGCAGGCATCGAAATTCAGTTATGGGTCTGATGCAAGACTTGTAAAGTGGGATGACCGAGCCGGCTGTCTGAAGGCTCTTGAAGCAGAGAGTGATCCGCAGATTTCTTGCACAGTGGGCTCTCACCCGTTGGAGTTGGATTTTCCGAGAAGGATCATCCCAAATGTGACCCCATATATCAATTCTCATGCCTCTGGTATTTGGGTCTCAGTTTTCTAAAAGGTATGCATGTGTCTTTGAAGAATCCATTATATCCCAATCAAATTATAAAATCTGCCAAATTTCGAAAGACTACGCCTTTTTTAATTTAAGAACTTTTGTTTTCACACAAAGGAGTCATCCTCCACATGAACATTTGTGGTGACGTGAATAGCATTTAGTTTGTATTCAGCTTTCATCTTGAGTCGTTCCAACATGTCCAAATGGGGGAAAATGTTCAGTGGGATGATGGGCACAGTCCTGGTACGAAGTTCTTTAGAATTTGTTATGTGAGTAACTTCCGCTTGCTCCCCCTCCGAAAAAGAAAAAATCTTTATTAAAGTTATTGCAATCGCTTCCAGAATTATTTTTCTTTTTTTTCCAATGATGGTAATGTATCGGCATCATCCCTCCGAAAACTTTGAGTGGACTGGGATAAGATTGAACGTGGACTCATCATTCGTGTCAACTTTGGGGCGAATACTATAGAGAATTCTTTCTGCTTTTTTGGAAGCTTCTTGTCATATTCATTCCTTTAGTAAAGAACAAATGTGTGAGTTTACTAAAATAAATTTTGTAACCAGTGCGTTCTGGTGCTGACAACCTACACGGTCTGAGGATCGAATCAGCTCAGTAATAATGGTCTCAAAGATAATAATAATACCTTACTTATATTCTCAAACATTGTTCGAAAACTTAAATAACACAATATGGTGCAATATCCTTCCTTACTGTTCGGTAAAGTTATTCTTAAAGCGTTTTTTTAAATTCTGTATAAAAAAAATCCGTGAAACACCTAAGACTTGAATAAAGAACAACGGGATAAGGCCAATAGTCGTGAATGAAATGGCCGATCTTTCAGACCAATGATTGCATGTGAAAAGAGCGAAATGTTAAGAAAAACTAAAGTGTTGACTTGAAAATACCCATCGATCTAAAAAAAACAACGGCTAAAAATTAACGAGAAACAAAGTAAAAATTAAAATCCAAGAAAATATACAAATAAGTAACCTCATAATGGAGCCTATTCGTAAATGAACCAGCTCTTTAATTGACCTTTGGAGTATTATAATTTCTCCTTCCAAGTAGTGATTCACGTGTCTATAGTGAATCTTTTAAAAATTATGTAGAGCAATAAAAATAAGTCCGATATACATACTGTTCTTTCCACTATTATTGGACTTGTTTCACATGTTAGATTTTATTTTTATTTGCCATGATTGGCCAATTCTGCCTTCAAAGTTATCGTCGCTAAATTATCTTATAACAAGTAAAATGGAACTGAAATTCAATATCAGAATTAATGGCAACAGAAAGCTGATGACATTCAAATTCCTTTGGGCAAATCTTGTTTTGGAGTAAGGAAAGCTAATAGTACATACTTAAATACCGAGGGACGATGTTGGTCTAAAGGCCTGAACACTTCTACGAGGACTGTTGGCCTCCAGGTGCTGAGAGAAGTTATAAAGAGTATTTATTAGTTTATCAGTATATATACATATATCATAGGCAGCGCAATAGCGCTGGTAAAGTAAAGAGCGAAGTGGGGCCTGTGCATTATTTTTTCTTTTTTCAGCAATGCGCTCTTTCAGCAGAGAGTTCTCGTAGAAACTTTGGAAGGGGCTCATTCGATTGAAAAAAAAAAAAACTCCTGGTGCTCTTTTCAAGAATCGAAAGTGATTTGAAGGCAAGCAGTCTCCCCCCCCCCATGCAGTAGGCTATAAATCTTTATAGTTAGGGAAGCGGGCAGTCGCCAAATTCTTGTCTGTAGTGAAAACTATCGTCTTGGACAGAAATAATAAAATGAAACTGAATATTTTATATGATGATATTAATTGCTGAAAGCTCGTCAGTTCAAGATTGCATTTCACTGTAATTTTTGTTTTATGTTCAATGTTGTAATAAGTACAGAAAGAAAATATTTGTAATATAATTCATTTTCAGTAAAGCGCCCATGAAGCAACTGGCTTTAGACTTTTAGAGTTTGGGAAGGAGGCAACTCTATGATTCATTTATATTAATGCCTGCTGTATGATTGTTTGCTATCATTGTTTATTTAATTTCTATGCGTTTTGGGTTCCATTTTTGGGTAGTAATTTATGGTCGTTTTTAGTTTGAATTATTATAGGTTTTTATTTCTGCTGAAATTAAGTTTAATATTGCCTTTACTTTTCTCTGAAAAACTTCTTTTTCGGAAGTTTTTTTTTTAATTATTCTTCGGAAAGTTTAGAGTATGAAGTAGACACTTCAGAGAATGTTGAGGGATTGCTATAAAACCGAATCAAAAGGCACTATGTGCATGGTACCTGTCAATAGGACGTATCAGTAATATCTCGGCTGAGGATATTAAGTTGAATTTTTCAGGGCTACTACAATTGAACTAAATTAAAAGGGTTTAAGTGCATTCATGTGGTCAAAATGGCATAGATACAATGTTATAGGAAGAGAATAGGCTGTTAAATTTTATTTTTCAATGAAAATTGCGGGGTGGAAAATTAAATGAATTGGTACTATATGCGTTCAGATTGTCAAAAGGCTGTATTTGCAATATCCCAAAACAGCTAGGGTGCTAGGTTTGAACTTTCAGAGCATGTTATTGAGGTGCTTGAACTAAATAAAAAGACACTATGTCCGTCCAAGTTCATCATAATGGCGTATATCCGATATCTTAGGAACAGCTAAAGGTATCAAGTTGAAGCTTTCTGGGCATGTTGAGGTGGATGTATAATTAAATATGGATGTTAAAAGGCTGTAACGGATAAGGAAACTATGATGGAAATTTCAAAGGATGTTGGGATGTATGTTGAAAAAACTAAAAACGCACCATATGCATGTAGGTCGTCAAACAGGCTTATCAGCGGTGTCTCAGGAACGGTTAAGGTCCAGAACGTGAAGATTGAGCCTTTCAGGGCTACTACTGCAACTACTATTGCTACTGTGACTATTTACTACTGTAACTGCTTGTAGTTATAAGCAGTTGTGGCTACTTGTAGCTGCTTGCGTGTGTGACTAACTGCGATTCTGACTACTTGGAACTGCCATTGCTGCTACATGTGACTTTGCTGTAACAACTCCTGGCGTTTGAAGCTACTTATGACTGCGACTACAATTACATGCAACAGTTACTGCGAATACTCGACACAGTGACAGTGACGTCTTGCGACTGCGACTACTTGTGTCGCAGTCGCGACACAAGTATGGCAACTACGTGGAACTACGCGTGTATAGCAACTACGTGGAACTGTGGTTGTGAAATTCTGCGAAAGAAATTTCAGTGAAAGCAGGAAAAAATTAAAGTGTGGTGTTGGACCTTCAGGTTATGTTTTCAAGGATATTAAACTAAATCAGAAGACGCTACATGCTTCCAGTTCTTCCAAAGGGCTTGTCTGCGATATTTTAAGGCATGTAGGATTGTCAGGGACTGTTGAGTTACAAATTAAATTAGATCAAAGCGCACTAAGTGCATCCAAAGTTTTCGAATGTTGTATTTGTGATATCTCAGTAAAGAATAAGGGAATAAAGTTGAAACTTTCAGGGCATGCGGAGAAAGATAGTTGATTAATATGTCTATACTCTAGTTTTAACATGATGGGGGTCAGGATTCCGTCAGCCCTATAGAACCCCAAAGTTTGTGCAAATTTTCAACCCATATGCTTGAATGTTTTCCCTGTATCCATCAGTCCAAAGTATTTATCGTTAAAATTTTTGTACGGAAAAGCCGAAAAGATGTGATAGATTCTTTTCGTAACCAATGAAAAAACTGTCAATTGAAAACAAACAGAAACTAGTTTTTGAAAACGTATTCCACAAAAATAGTTTTTCAAAGAAAAGTAAAGAGCTGTATTAAACCAAAAACGAGCAGAAATAAAGTCTAACAAGTCTTTAAGCATAAAACTGTAATATAACACTATCAATAAAAAAAATGAAACCCAAAACGAATAGAAATTAAATAAATAACCAAGTCACACTCATATCGAGCAGAAACTACCACAAAGAGGAGCAGGGCTAACCCTCCTCTGCCTTCTGAAGACCAGTACACAATTTGCATTTTGAATATAGGCAACACAAATCAGTAATAAAAATGAAATGAAAAAAGAACAAGGTGATGCACAGAGTCAACTTCTGCGAAATGAGGGCCATTTTTGGGATTTGAGCCTTGTTTTTTTCCGTATTTTTTGAAAGGCCTGTTTTATCTCCTAGAATAAGAGATACGAGAGGCGATACGAGGCTATATTTACAAATGTCGAACATTTTAACTGAACATTCAAATTTTATCCAAATTTTAATTACAATACAAAATGGTTTATGTTTGCTTATAGTGATGTTGATTTTTTGCTCTTGTTGTTTGATTGTTAATGTGGTTTGTTTGTTTTTCTTTTTCTGTTATTCTTTCTTTTTTTCGAATCTGCTTTTCATAAGTATGTGCATAGTGGTCGATATTTAAATTATTGTTATAATTATTACTCTAGGTATTAATCAGATAAATGAGAAAACTTTACAAATATAACTACAAAGAACCAATCCTGAAAACCTGTATATGTACTTTTTTGAATTATTCATTTAGTCCAAGTTTATTTTTTCCAATAATTCACTGCTCTGGGTGCAGTGCAGTCATTTTTAAAGCAAAAAGGTCCAAGTCAATTGGCTTGGGTCCTCTACGTTTAGTCGGTTTTTGGACATTGAGGCCGTTTAAACGGATAGCTGGAACTGGTTAAGTCATGATATGAGTTTCAATTTTGAGACATATAAATAGTATTAAACTGAAATGTTGGATTTTCCGTGTCGTTACCTAGGATTCAGGATTCCGAAGATGTTCTTCCTTTATAAATATGTATTATCATGCAAAACTTATATTGGAAATCTTTAGTCCTGAGTGATTATCCCCTTGTTTAAATTGTAAAGCACAAAATAAATATGAGCAAAGAAAAGATCCGATTTCTTATTAATTTTAAGAGGCTTTTCATATTCATTTTTATTTGCGGTTCTAAATCCATAGCTGCTTCTAAGGGCGGGGAGGGGGCACCCAGAGCAGTGAAACAAATGGGATGTAAGATTGCATTTTTTAAGCTTTTTGAGCCATCCCAAAAATCTTTTAATTCTACATATTAGGTATTATGCATTAATTTCTTATCACGCGTGGTGTTATGATTTTGGAATTCGGCCGCTTCCATCAAGACGTGCCGAAATTCGTAAACAAAACTTCTCTTAAGTTTAAGGTTCACCGTAAAACATATCTGCAAATACATTGAAACTCGAGCTTTGAATCACAAATCAAAACAGGGCATTACATGGCAACCATTCAAGTGCTGATTGTTTAACTGGCCCACATCCAATTTTTCAAAGAAAGGGTCTTAAGCTAGGTAAAACTCTAAAATTTTTAGGTTAAACAGACCTGTTAAGGATCTAAACTTTTTCAGCATATGCTGGTTTTTCCATGTGCTCGAGCACCATATCCTTATCATATTGGGTTTTGAAAGGATTGCAAATATTCTGCATGGTTTCTTCTAAATCATTTCTTGTGTCTTTTCCTTTTCTTACGTTCAGTATCGCAACTCTTTTCCTGACGTCAGAGGGGCCCAACAAGTAGCAAAGATGAGGGACAATGCCTTGTTTGAAGAAGAAATTTTTTGCACGTCCTAAATACGTGTTTTCCCGCTTGGAAACGCATTGGTTTAATCTTAAAGCTAAGAAAGAAAAGGGTTGTTAAATTGTCAAGACATGCTTAACAAACGCTGTATTTATTCAGTTTTACTTCATTTCTAATATATTCTATCTTTTTTTTGCAGCACTTATCATGGAAATCTTTCATCTTTGATTGAAATCAGTCCAAAGCTTTATCGATATGAAGAACCTAGAAATAGAGAGTCTATTCATGTTATCCCACTACCAGATTCTTGCCACATTGAGCGAGAAAACGTTCCACATGAAAGTAAGTTTATCATCCAGCAAATTACACTTTTTTAAACACTGTTTTTTTTTTTTTTTTTATTACTCCTATGTAGATTAATCTGTTGCTCGCGTATTTTGTTCAAAACATCACTCGCTTTATTAATGAATTAAATATATAAAAAAAACAAGTGTTTTAACGAAAAGTAAGGAGCGACATTAAAACTTAAAATGAACAGAGATTATTCCGTATATGAAAGGGGCTTCCCCTTCCTCAACGCCCCGCTCTTTGCGCTAAAGTTTTTTTATTATTTAAAAAAGTAGAGATGTAAGAAAGAGTCGAACTTTAGCGTAAAGAGCGGGGCGTTAAGGAGGGGACAGCCCCTCTCATATACGGAATAATTTCTGTTCGTTTTAAGTTCTAATGTCGTTCCTTACTTTTATTTTAAAAAAAACGTGTTTTTTTTGTATTTAATTTCTGAACATTTTTGAAATAATGCAGGTTCTGATTTTGGCTCACCGCACGTGAATAGTTAAAACGAAATTTGCTTATTAATTTTACTTTTTTTTGGCTAAATGGCTTTCTCAAAGTTTTCATCGGACGATTTTGAGAAAAAAGGGTTGGGGGAGGGGCTTAGTGCCCTCCAGTTTTTTTGTTACTTAAAAAGGCCATCAGAACTTTTAATTTTATTTACGAACGTTTTTATTAGTAATAAATATACATAACTTACAAATTAACTCACGCAACGAACTTCTTTATTCGTATATTTTTATTACGTATATAAGGGAGTTTGCACCCTCATAATACCTGGCTCTTTACACTAAAATTCGAGTTTGTTCTGATTCTTTTAAGAATGACCATTCTTTAAGAATGGCCGTTAATTAGAATAAATAGCTCTTTTGAAATTACTAAAAATACGTTAGCGTAAAGAGCGAGGTGTTGAGGAGGGGACGAACTCCTTCATATACGTCATAATTTCTGTTCGCTTTAAGTTTTAATGTTGCTCCTTAATTTCAGTAAAAAAAAAACTTGTTTTTTATGTAATTTCCGACTGTTTTTGAATTAATGCAGGTTTTGATTTTGGCTCACTGTACATGAATAATTAGAACGAAATTTGCATATCAATTTTACTTTTTTGGCTAAATGGCTTTCTCAAAGTTTTGATGGGAGGATTTTGAGAAAAATGGATTGGAGAGGGGACCTAGTAAAGAGCGAGGTGTTGAGGAGGGGACGAACTCCTTCATATACGCAATAATTTCTGTTCGTTTTAAGTTTTAATGTTGCTCCTTACTTTCAGTTGAAAAAACTTGTTTTTTTATTTAATTTCTCTTTTTTTAAAATAACGTTGGAAAACCCAGCACCCCCTTCATGGATATTATCTTCCCCCATGATAAATTCTTCTATGGAAAAATCCTCTCACATAACCCTCGACCCCCCTACTGCCAGAAAAAATCCCCTCTGAAAATGTCAGTATACTTCCCAGTAACCAATACTATATGTAAACAATGGGCCAAGTTCATAACTTTCAGCCCTTTCCCCGGAGACTGCGGGGGATTAAGTCGTCCTCGAAGACATAGTTCTTAGATTTTTCGACTATGTTTGACAAAATGGCTATCTTAAATTTTATCCGGTGACTTTGGGAAAATAAAAGAGCGTGGGAGGGGGTCTAGTTGCCCTCCAATTGTTTTGTTTGTTTAAAAAGACACTATAACTTTAAATTTCAGTTAAAATAAGTCCTCTCGCGACGTTTTATGACCACTAGGTCGATACTATCACCCCTAGGAAAAAAAATAATAAATAAACACGTATCCGTGATCTTTCTTCTCGCAAAAATACAAAATTCCACATTTTTGCTGATAGGAGCTTGGAAGCTCTTCAGTAGGGTTTTTCTGATACGCTGAATTTGATGATGTGATTTTCATTAAGATTCTATGACTTTTAGGCGGTGTTTCCCCCTATTTTCCAAAATAAGGCAAATTTTCTCAGGCTCGTATCTTTTGATGGGTAAGACTAAATTTTACGCTAAAGTTTACTCTTTACGCTAAAGTTTAACTTTTTCTCTCAACTCTACTTTTTAAAACAATAAAAAACTCCAGCGTAAAGAGCGGCCGTTGAGAAGGGAACAGCCCCTTTCATATACGGAGTAATTTCTGTTCGTTTTAAGTTTTAATGTCGCTCCTTACTTTCAGTTAAAAAAAACTTGTGTTTTCTGTTTAATTTCTGAACGTTTTTGAATTAAAATATGTTTTGGTTTTGACTCTCTGCACTTGAGTAATTAAAACGAAATTTGCATATTCATTTTTTTTTTTTGGCTAAATGGTTTTCTGTTAGTTTTGGTCGACAATTTTGAAAAGAAAAGGATGGGGAGGAGGCCTAGTTGCCCTCCAATCTTTTGGTTACTTTAAAAAGCAACTAAAACTTTAATTTTTTACGAACATTTTTGTTAGTAAAAATTATACCTAACTTACGAATTAACTTACGTAATGAACTTGTATATTCGTATATTTTTATTACGTATATGAGGGGGTTTGCCAACTCGTTAATACCTCGCTCTTTACACTAAAGCTTAAATTTTGTCCCAATTTTTCAATAAAGACCCGCTATAGAATAAATAGTTGAAAATACTAAAAATACTTTAGCATAATAAACGAGGTAACTAAAGCTTAGATTTTGCCCCAAATAGTTGAAAATACTAAAAATACTTTAGCATAACAAACGAGGTATTTAGAAGGAGATAAACTCATCATATGCATAATAATTTCTGTTCGTTTCAAGTTTTAATGCTGCTTCTTACTTTCAGTTGAAAAAACTGTCATATTTATTTTTTCATTTTTTTTTGTTGAAAATAATGCTAGAAATCCTGCGCCCTCTTCATGGGAATTCTCTTCCCCCATAGAATGACCCTCACACGCAACCCCTCGCCTCAACCCCCCCTTCAAGCAAAAAAACTGAAAACCTCTGTACACTTCCGAATAACCATTACTAGATGTGGACACTGGTCAAAGTTTGTAACTTGCAGCCCCTCCCCCGGGAACTCTGAGGGAGTAAGTTGTCCCCAAAGACCTAGTTAATAGATTCTTCGACTATGCTGAAAAAATGGCTATCTCAAAATTTTTATCCGTTGAATTTAGTAAAAAATTAGCGTGGGAAGGTGTAGGTGCCCTTCAATTTTTTGGTCACTTCAAAAGGGAACTAGAACTTCTAATTTCCGTTCAGTTCATAAGAACTTCTAATTAAGGAGGTGACAGCTTCCATTCGGGGACTTTCCTTTAACTCGCTAGTTTTCTTATGTTTTAATTTTATCGTCATCCTGTAATGATAGTTGGGATATGTTTTGTTATATGATTTAGACGAAACTTCTTGTTGAAGGCTATCCCAAGAAAAAAAAATGCTTTGCAAGTCATAGACTGAATTTGGAAATCTTTATCTCAGGATGATTGTTTGTCAGGGCGTGTCTCTAAACTGAATCTTACGAAACTGTTACCTGAAAACATATTTGGGTTTGACCCATTGTCCTTGTGCAATCTTTATGTAATTAGCTGGAGTTAACGAAATAAGTTATATAACTTGTGATTTCCAAGTGCTTATTTTCGTTCAAGGGGCTATTGAAAACAATGGACTCAATCGATTCAAATTCCTCCCCAGCATACCCACATGAAGGGATCTATGGGAAACTTTTCTTCTAAAAACCGTCCCAGAACCCTATTTCATAGAATTTTTTCATAGTAAGCTAATCAATTGACTCAAATGAATCCCTGAAATTTCTGGATTTAGAGGCATAAACCAATTTTCTTTTTCATTTCTTTTTCTATCCCGCTTATTAATAATGTTTTAATGTATTGATTAATTGCTTCAAAGCGTATTGCTATTACTTCAAAAAGTATTTTCATCGTGGTTACTTTTTCCGGATTTTTTTTTTTTATATTTTTTACATTTCACCCTTCCCCCCTCCCCGAAATCATATAAATCATATTTTTTCTGAATTTATGAGAGCACTTCTTATTCAAAGTACCAATATTTTTATCCCTCCCCCCTTAAAAAATCATGTCCTGTGTACATGCCATGTGCTTTTGTAAAAAAAAAATAATATAATAATAATAATAATCTGGTATGATTATTTAGTAAATGATGATCTTTTGTGGGCTACTACTCAGAAAATAGGGGGTTTCGATTCAATACAGTAGGTGGTATAGGTGAGATCTATAGCCGCAAAAAAAGAAGAAAAAAAGATGAGTAATGTTGTTAGAACTATCTTGTTTTCGTTTTACAATTCACTGTCTTTAGAAATTTCTCATTGCGATATTTTCTTTATTGTTTGCATAACAGAAAGGCAGATTGGTCTTCTTCGTAACTAATGTGTACCTATGGTTGTAAGGGTATAACTAATTTAGGAGCCTCTCGTAATATAATGCTATGGAAATAAAATAAGGTTAATTTAAAGACTATACCAGCAAGGCCCTCCTTGGTTAGCTTCCTTTCAAAGCAATACGACTTGTAATGTGTTTGTATGACGTTATTTATTATTTCGTATCACTTTCCTATAAATATTATGTTATTTGTTTGACGAAAGTCCTTAAATTTTAGTCGGAATACCACAAAAAGAATCCAGTAGGTTTAGGCCAAAAATAATGTTGAAGTTTGTTGATATATTTGGACACACGATACTTATTTATTGGCAGTGCAATATTTAGTTTGTGTCTTTCCCTGGTTAAGTCTGTTAATGAGGCAAGATACTGTGGCCAAAGTTTAAAATTTGTCAGGAATATGTTTGACTTACATCATAAGCTATTTTCCGTCCTAATTTATTTGTCTATTAATACCAAGATATGGTAAGTTTTATCAAACTTGTCGCACTTATGATTCTGCTTTTCATATTTCCAGCGTATATATTGGACCGTGGACTTTAGACCCTTTAGTACTTGGTTGCCTGTCTGCTTTCATTTATGTATTTTAATAACCTTCTATGTCCTGGTATTTAAGTTTTTTTCTGTTTTTGTTCCTTTTTACTTTCTGAATGATCTGATATGAGTTTCTAAGCACTAACTTTGTAGATGTCTCTACTTTTATTGTGTAAATGCTTCCGTTCTGTGTCAAATTAGCCTTAATTATTCCACCATCTTTTTGATGGAATTGATGCGTTTGTTACTAATAAGGTTTCGTCGTTGTCAGGGGAACAGATGGAATTATATCACATTAGCCTCTTTCTTTTTGGCGCTTACTTTGATTTGATGTAGTACTTGATGAACCTTTCGAAACGTTTAAATTTGAATGAATGTCTACGCTTCAAAACTTAATTCTGTTGTGTTTCTTTATAAATTCTAGTGACTATTCTGGTCTTTTATAGTTTCTTTTACAATTTTCGGTTGGGCTTGTTTTAGTTTTTTTGCTTTAAGAAATACTCACATTTTATTAGACGAATTTTTCCGTTCTTTGTCATGCTCCTGAATTTCTATCTATTTAGTATGTCCTAACACCATTCATTATTGGACTTCACACTCTCAGCACATGGTTTGCCTGCCGATTTTCTTATATAAATTTAGCGACTTTCTGATCTTTTTCATTTTTGGGGTAGTTTCTGTGCAGCTTGGTCCAGGTTTTGTGTTGCATATTTATCAATGATGAAAACCCATGAAAAACTGGTTAATTTAGTTTTCCATACCAAGTATCCTAGTTTTCTAAGGTATTTTGTTAAGGGGTTAATGTGGTGGACGGAAATATTTTATTCATTGCTTAACTTAAATTCATGTCAAATTTATCTAATTTTATTCTTCTTACATCACTTCGACAATTTTTTTTTTGTAAGTTTGGAAAAGAACTTACTGAAGTGGGGTATCCGTGAGCTTTCAATTCTCACTCTCTTTGTATCAATCAACCTCTAAACCCCACTTTGCTCCTCGTAGTTTAACCCTTTCCTTCTTCCTCGAGTCTTGGCTTTAAACTATTGTCTTATGTAAAATTGTGTTGTTCTAGCTGATCGACTGGTTCAAGAGGCTCGTTCACTTATTCAAGCTCAAGTGAAGCGTGGTCGATCTATTGCTGGTTTTCTGTCGGAAATTATTGTTGTGAATGCCGGTGTTGTTGTACCCCCAAATGGGTATTATCAGGGGCTGTACAGGTAAGAACTGAATACATGCGGATAACTTGATGAGGAGGGGAACCTCTCATTTAGTTCGTTTTAACTGTTATTTTTTAATATTCTTCAACTTTCTTATCAAAGTAAAAATGTCCCATGTTTGTTGAGTATTAATTTTCTGAATCTACAAAATTCCTTAATTCCCAGAAAAAAAACGAGTTCCACGAAAAAAAAAAGAAGAAAATCTGTGCTTTCGGTGTGTCAGTAGTTCTCTTCAGATTATTTTCGTTTATGCATATTGGTACCATTTGCTTAGGAATAAAAAGGAAAAAAGATGAATGAATGAAGGATTTATTTATAATCCATCATTAAAAAATGTATAGTTGGAGTACTACACAAGTAAATACACAAAAGGAAACAAAAAAAAAAATAATGCTAGGACAATAGGTATGGACATAAACATTTATTTCCTACGACGACCCCTATCTTAAGGCCGTGATTAAGTGAACTGATGGAACTAGAAAATTCCATGTTAAAATTGAAAATGTATATTTAAAAAGTACTCAAGTATTCATTGGCGGAAGAAACCGCTTTTAATATCAGGCCGTAGCTTCTTGAAGATGCTACAAAATGTTTGCTAGGATTTTGCTCTGTTTCCTCTAATTGCTTAGAAATCTTAGAAAATGTCTAGCTCTTTTTCACAAGTGTACTCTATGAAGGATATTGCTTTTAGAACAAAATCGGTACTATCATGAGCAGAAGACAATAACCTGTAAGATGATTGGAACCATTTTTCGATGTATTTTCCTGTTTTTGAACAGTCCCGTAGAATATTTTCAGCTACCTGGAATTTTTACAAGTTTTTTGCCAGACAGAATCGTTTCAGATCGCTCTCTGGTATAATTAACCTGCTAATTCCGCTAATGAATAAATGCTATTTGAAGGGATTTTGACAATCGACGGTCTCTTAGAGAATTGAGAGACAGAAGGCTACCCTAACTTCTATTTTAAACCTCGATGTTTTCAAGTTCACTTAATCACGGCCTTAATGCTGCAAAATATGACGGTACATTATTGAGATTCACACTACCAATTCCAACGGGAGTACATGGACCAGTTGTATTACATTGATTAGACCCAAAGGAGTTTCTAGTCAAGGCTGGGAGGCGAATGAGATATTTTGAAAAACGGCAATAACACAGTCAGATTTATTTAATGTTTGTGCGAGTAAAATTCTCCGAAGCAGCGCACAAGTAGCACAACAGTACGCACAATAGCACAATTCTCCAAAGCAGCGCAACGTACAATATTTGCAGCAGAGTAATAGCATTGAATTTTGCTAAGATTAGACGGTTATATCGTAACTAATTTGCAACAATGCTCCCATAAGCACCTAACATTTGCTTCTTTAATAATTATAGTTCATATTCAAGAGAATGCAGAGTAGTTCTCTATTAAGAATCAAAGATCTAGTGCTAGAGACCTTAAAGCTAGCTTTTCTTACTTTACACAGAAAAGTCTAAAATTTTGATAGGAAAGAATATCGAAAGGAGTTCTGTTTAATTTAATTTTTTTAAGGGTTCTATATACGAAGAACTACTACTACTACTAATAACTCACTGCAGCACCAAGCCACCTGAGGCCAACACAGCTACGCACGCTTTTCCTCCAACCTAATCTTATCAAGGCCTCCCTCTTTACACCCTTCCAGGTAGTTCTCATTTCCTTTAAATCTTTATTTATGACATCCTCCCAACCCAGACAAGGACGACCTGCTTTCCGTGTTGCCCCAGACGGTTGGCCAAAAAGGACAATGTTTGCCAATCTGTCATCCCTCATCCGCAGAACATGGCCTAGCCATCTCAACCTTTCTTTCATTATAGCCCTAGAAAGCGGGATTGAACCACATTTTTTGTACAACCTAATGTTTGAAATACGATCAGTCAGCCGGGTACCCAAAACAATCCGTAGGCAATTTCTCTGGAAAACATCTAGTAAATTTTCATCTGCTTTTCGGAGCGCCCATGCTTCAGAGCCATATTTGACCACTGTCATCACTGTGGCTTCCAATATTCTAATCTTGGTTTGTAGACTTATCTTTCTATTCTTCCAAACTTTTTTCTTTACTGTGAAAAAACACCCTGAGCCTTAGCTATTCTACTTTTAACATTTTTATACGAAGAACGATTCAAACAAGCTGTTAGACATCATCCGCGAAATGCCTTTTGTTTGGAAAAAGGAGATAAAAAGCCTAAGAATCTTAAACAGTTTAGAAAAAAAATTTACGTCTACCTACCACACACAGCCTATATCGACACCAGTTAAGCAAACACTTTTCAAAAGCAACACATAGCTATCGTCGCGACGCTGCGTCAAAACCAGACAATTTATTCGTCAAAACCAGGCACTCCCGGAATAGAGCCAAAATCTTTTCGCGCTGATTGGCTGTGGGAGCGCCAGAGGTTTACGCCTAGTCCTAAAGATGTGTGTCGAAACCCTTCTGTGGGCAAGATACGACTCCGCGCAACTGGTGCTATATAGGCTGTACCGCCACAAGACAGACTCGTAAATCACTGGCCTTCGCTTAGTAATTAAACCCTCTCGACTAAAATTTTAAGAATGAAAAGACTGAGAAAATAATCTTCCAACCGACTACTTATACAACAAACCTCAATGTGAGATTTGAGTGCAGTAAAACCAGGTGTTATCACTTGCATGAGTTAAACGACCTAAGGATAGGTACCCCGTCAAAAAAATTGGCAGTCGCACGTAATCTCTCAGAGGACGTTCTGTGAATTAAAGTAAACAAATATCAGATTGAACCCTCATATACATCAGGAATTAAGGTGTTGAGTGGAGACTGTAAGATAAGAATCTAGGAACACACATCCGTTTAAAAAAAAAAACATGCGGTACCTGTTTTGAAATTTATTTCGATATTTTGAAATTGTCAGAAATGGAGTTAGTTCCACACAGTGCCAAACCTATAAACACTTTTAGTACTTTTTTTTATCTTAGGTGACAACTAGACGCTCTAGTGTCTTAAAAAGAATAGATCCCGTACTTTTTTAAATCAAAACCTTATTAATGTTGATTTTTACTCCGCTCATGAGAAAATCTTGGTTTGTACTTTTGTGCTTTTTTTCAAAACTTCTCATATATTAGCGTAATTTACATAATTCTTTCAGAAGAACATATTTCGCTGTTCTTTGAAATTTGAAAATAATATCAGGCTGCCTGCAATTCAATAATGTGACTACTAATCTTGAAAAAATGATTTTTTTATTTCACTACATTCAATTTATTTTAAATCCGATATCAGTTAAAATTGCTCGTGTTTTTCTTAGGTTAGGATTTATGATTCTTCTAGAAAATGGTGGGCAAATCCAGAATTTTTGGAAAGAGTTCTGCTTCAATTAATGGAAACAACGTATTTTTCTGTATGATTACCTATTCGGAATCAAACTTTAATTTCTCCAACGTCAGGTAATGAAAACAAGGCTCTAAAGATGAATTTTTGATAATTATGTGATTATAATGCTTTTAAAATGAGAAATATTGGGAATATTGCTGAATCGGTATAAAAAACGTGCGATCACTTCTGAAGGGTGTGCTGTAAGGTAATGTGTATTGTTAAATCTCGCCTTAAGATTGTAAATTTGTTAAGATTGTCGCCTTAAGAAATATTGGGAATATTGCTGAATCGGTATAGAAAACGTGCGATCACTTCTGAAGGGTGTGCTGTAAGGTAATGTGCATTGTAAAATCTCGCCCTAAGGTATCCCATACTACTTTGAATGTTCGTAGTAGCTTTACGTAGCCAAGAACAAGTGACTAGCTATACTAGAGGTCGATTTTCATGTAACAGGTTGTAATGAAATTTTGCAGAGGGGTGGCTTCACGAAGTGGAAATAAATTCAGATCTACTTAATCATTTGGTATGAACAATTTATGTGTTTGCTGCAGACTATTGTGGAAAATTAGTCTGTATCTGGAGGATTAATATTAAATGACTAAATATATAGATTAGCGTATTTGTTTGGATACTACCTATTGGGACAGAAGCTGCAGAGTGTAGCGTGGGGTTTCCAGCTACACAAAAGTCCAATAACACGGAAAATGCTGCTTTTTTGAATTGTTACCTTTTTTGAAAAAAGTTACAATATCAGATAAAAATCTTACAGTCCTTATAATGTCTATTTTCAATCATTTTATGATTATGTGCTTTTTAGACCAAAAATATTGAGGATATTGTTGAACCCGCAGGGAAAAGCGTTTGACAACCTCCGCAGTGAAAATTGCATGTATTTGACGCATTGTGCAATCGGGCCAAGTGAGATGTAACCATGACCGGTGGGACTAGTTTTTAGACAAGAGACACTAAAAAGTCCCTTTTTTGCTCATCTTGACTCCTTCGTTCCAAAAGGTTTCTGTAGTCCAGTATGAGTGTGTTGTTAGAAACTGCCTTCCTGTTGCAAGTATGTCAGGGTCTTTTTTAAACGCTTTGGTTTTACTTTTGTCTGTTTAGATGATCGTCATATACTACTGTTCTATACTACTGTATGACGAACGATGACTGTTCGTCATATAGTACTAATACTGTTATAAATAGATGTTGGAAGAAGAGGTAGATGTCATTTTGGTGTGAAGTTTTGCAAGTAAAATTTTTTAGGCTAAAATATGGATCAAGAGGATGAAATATGACAGGATTTATAGTTTCTGTACTAAAAGCTCATCAAAGATTAAAAATATAAAAAAACATTTTTAAGAACTTAAAAAAAAGAGCCTTGGTGACTCAAAACAGGACAAGAAACTAAGGGATATCATGACACTTCATACTTTCATTTTTTATTTGCCAAATTTCAATTTATCCAGGTAGCTGGAAAAACAGTTTGTTACCTTTCAATGGATTTGGAGATAAGAGTGTTTTTTAAAGTTGTTTTCAAGTATTGTTGTTTCCTGATTTACTTTCCTGATTAGCCCTGGAAAGTCATGTAACATTATTCACTATAGAATTATCAGAGCTTCTAAGTTTTTGTCTTTGCGTAATTCTAGTTTAAAAACAAACAAATGATTTATTTCGTAAGTACTACTTGGATCCTTTTGTTAAGATTTTTGGTGGAGTATTATTGTTAAATTCGTGAAACAGTTTTGATATTAACATTACAATATAATGTTTCACACATTTTCTCATCCAGGAATGCTGCTTTATGGAGACTTACCAGGCCAAGTCATTCGAACTTGGATCAAACTTCTTTTGTTTAACCTGCGATTCCATACTGGATGCAGCAAACGTCATTCCTTATTTTCAAAATCATGTTTGGGTCTTGAAAATGTTCACAGGTACACACACTCTTAAGTAAAAGACATTATTCCAATGAAAGCAAAGCAGAAACGAGATTACCTGCCGAAGTTCAAAACACTGCCCATTTCTTTCTCGAAAAATGCCCACCGGCCATGGATCTTTGTTGGGATATATGAGAATATATGTGCTTTTATTATTTATTATTGTTCGTTTATGGTATAGTGAAAAAAGAAATCACTAGTACAGAAGAAACGCACACTACACAACCAAACATAAAAATTATAAGCTATAAAAATAATAATAAATATTAAATAATATGTAATATATAAAATATAATAAATAATATATAAAGTGTAAAATAAAAAAATATATAGATAAAAACAAAAAAGAAAGATAGAAGGAGGAGGGAAGACTGTTTTCCTACATTAGTAGTGAATAAATATCTAACTATCTGTATTACTGTTAATATATCAATATAATTTTAAGAGTGTACATATTTTTGTCTTATTTAAGGGCAGTCCGGGAGGCAGGTGGCTTATGCATTGCTGATGAAGTGCAGACAGGATTGGGACGAATGGGAGAACATTTCTGGGCATTTCAGGTAAGTCCGAATGGAAAAATAAGATAGTATTTATTCTCAGAAGGCTATCACAAGATCTAATAGAGCCGAATTCAAATATCTTATTTCAAATTTCAAGCTTCATATTTCAAAGTAAAAGAAAACAAAATAGAAGACAAAGAAGACAAACGTTAAAAATTAATCAAACAAGAAATTTGTCAAATATAGAAATGATCAATAAAAATTAACACAAATTATTAAACTATAACATTCAAAAAATGAACTTTACATAATTAATGGAAAAAAAAATGAAAGAAGGGGAGGGGACAGAGACAAGATACTAATTATAAAATGATGTCTATTGGCAAACGACTATCACAAGCTAGAAAAACATAGCCGAATTCGCATTCCAAGTCAAATAATGTAAAAATATAAATATTTGGAATGAACAAAGTAATGCATGTCAAAATCATTAAGAATAAGGGAAGTAATCAGAAATATTGACAATTAAAAAAGGGTTTATTTCAACGAGTAGATAAAAAACAGAGCTTAAAAATTGAAACACACACACAAGAAATAGAGCCAGTGAAGCATAATAAATGGACAAAAATAAAAATGGCAACAGAAAAGGGGGAATAGTTACTGTTATTAACTAAATAAAAGAAGCAGGAGTTTTTTTTTTCTTTTGGCTCAGGACCTGTATCAGGAATTATTAACGTGTTCCAAAATAGAGGGGATGAAACTCTTTGAAACCTCTGGGTGATAGCAAGGATCGGAGAGTAAGTTGAGATAGCTGTGGAGGCTAAGCGGGCAGTTGGAGTCTAGTGGGGTTGTGAAATTCAGAGAAATTGTCCTTAGTGCTGGGTAAGGAGTAATGTATGCGGTTCTAGGGAGGAACGAGTATGAGATTTTACCCTCTTTGTAAATCATCCCAAGCCAACGCTTTTGAACCGGCTTAATTTTGTTGCTAAGTCCACTTGAAAATTGTTGATGCCAGACCCTTACATGCATATTCTAGTTCGTTATCGCACATTCCAATAATGGCCTGACAAAGGATAAGCAAACACGGAGAACATGCATCTTTTAGAAACTAAATTTATTTAAAATTGAAACAAGGATAGTGATTAGTTTTCTTAACACTTTTTGAGACATATACCTAGCCGAGTGGTTAGCACGTCAAACTTAAAATCCTTTGTCGACAGGGATAGGGGTTCGAGTCCTGGTGTCGCTGATTCTATGGTTTGGAACGGGTGCAATGGCGTGACTCTTTAAGCTCAGCTAGAGTCGACCCAGCTCTAAATAGGTACCTGGAAAAATCTGGGGAAGGTAATCAAGAAGGGTGTACGAAAATAAAGGATGGCTGGGCCTCAGGTCCCATTACACTTCCGGGCTGAAGGGGTGTGAAACAGAAATTAGTACCGCCGGTAGGGACTGTAAAGTCCAGTGCTGTATTCTTTACCTTTTACTTATTCGTGTCTCACTCAAGATTGTTAGAAATTGTGACACCAAAGATTTTCACTTGTCTCACTAGGATCTCGGTTGGGATAGGGTCTACAAAAACGGGAGGAGATTTCAAAAAGTTTTATTTGGTTTAGTTCTCATCAAAGATTTTCCATCTTTGAAAGAACTCCCTATCAATTTCATTTACCATTACTGGAAATAAAAGTGGTCCCAATAATGATCCTAGAGCAATTCTACAGTAAACAGGGAGGGGGTCACAGAACACACTTTTTTGCATTTAACCTCTTACAATCTATTTGAGAGGAACAACGTCACAATATTTATTAAGAGGGTCATGTTTAAAGCTATCCATTTACAAACCAATCAAGGTGTTGTAGTCAACCAAGTCAAAAGTTTTTTGGGCGTGAACTAATACAAGGTTTTGCCAAACGTTTGGTTTTAAAAGGTTCAAGGTTTTTTCAAGGTTTAAGGTTCAATCGGGTTTAATTAAAAAAAGGAAATAACTAAACTTAAAGTACACTGCTCTGTGACAAAACTCACGTTGAGACCCATAAACATAAAAGATTCTTCACTAATACGCAGTACGGCTCCCACTTCACTCTTCGACACAACCACACGCCTCCTCATTATATAATTTTTTTTTAAATCTTAACCATAGGGTTCCTCCCTCCCTTCCCGGACGTACAACCACCTCACCTGAATATACTAAAAAATCTAAACTTCATCTAATTTAATTTATCTTTCTTTTTTTATCTTTCACTTATTGACCTTCAACTAAATATTTATTTAAATTATTTTCGAAAGACCCGAGGGAGCTCCTACATCTCAGCTCTTTTGGAAGCATGTTCCACACTTGTAGCACATGTAGCACATGCTACATCCAGGAAAAAATCTGAACGTACTGTTGGAGTTCGTCTCACTTGAAGGTCAAAGGCAGAGCGCGTGTTTCGATTATGCTGTTCAGATATCAACCGAAACAGATTGGTGAAGGGAGATGGAAGTAAACCGGATAAAAATTTAAAAACAAAAACTGAGCACGACAGACGGTAAAGGGAACCAAGGGACAGATAGTCGTCTACATTTCCAATAATTTTCAATTCACGCTTGTAGACTGAGTCAAGTCTCTTCAGGCGATTGAGTCAGTCTCTACGGATTATCTAAGAGGATATGGACCAGGTGCACCTGGTAGTGGGTGGCAGAAGTTTTGCTTAAATTACCAACCAAATTGTCGGACGTCAATGCGTGGAATAATTTTCAGTTTAAGCCAGTCGCCAAAGAAACCTTCATAAAGTCTTGAAAAAACTTGAGTAAGTGTAATATAGCTTACGTTGATGAAACTCAGAATAGTAGATTTCTTTGGGACAGGTGTTGTTAAACCTTATTTCGAGCAACCTTGGAATTACCAAATTTTGTAATTTGGTTGAAAACATTTGCTGAATGTTCAGCAATTTTGTCTCAAAAGATTTTAACGAAATCAATTAGGATGTTCAAGGGGTAAGTTCTTGATTTTCTAAGCTTTTGGATTTTATTTAAATATCAGGGGGATAAATTAAGGGGAAGGAGGTGCTGGGAGAAAAAGTTGGATATGGGGTACTGAAAGAACGGAGACTGTACAATGAAAGCGAGGCACAAGTTTAGGTCGTTGACAATTTTATATGAGATGAAAGTTAATTTCAAAAGGACTTTTCCGCATATCTCTTCAATTTTCCTGTACAATAGCTCAGGCTTATTATAATAGAGATCTTTATTTTTGTAATACAGAGAACTAACTACAACGAATAACTCACCGCAGTATGAAGCCGCCTGGGGCCAACACAGGTACACACGCTCCTCCTCCATCATAATCTATTCAAAGCCTCCCTCTTTACATCCTCTCAAGAAGTTCCCATTTCCTTTAAATCTTTCTTTATGACATCTTCCCACCCCAGACGAGGACGACCTGCTTTCCGTTTAGCCCTAGACGCTTGGCCGAAAAGGACAATCTCCGGCAATTTGTCATCCTTCATCCACAGAACGTGCCCTAATTGTCTCAACCTTTCTTTCATTATAGCCCTAGAAAGCTAGATTGAACCACACTTTTCGTACAGCCTACTGTTTGAAATACGATCAGTCAGCCGGGAACCCGGAACAATCTGTAGGCAATTTCTCTGGAAAACATCTAGTAAATCTTCATTAGCTTTTCAGAGCCATGCTTCATTAGCCATGCTTCAGAGCTATATTTGACAACTGTCATGACTGTACCTTCCAATATTCTATTTCTTGGTTTGTAGACATATCTTTCTATTCTTCCAAACTTTTTTTAATTGTGAAAAAATACGCTGAACCTTAGCTATTCTAATTTTAACGTCATCAGTGTTACAACCGTCTTTACTAATAATAATACCAAGGTAAGTGAAGCTGCCCACCTGATCAATCTTTTCGTTACCCAACGTCACCTTTTCATCTTCACTTATTCCTAGCCTTAGCTACTTAGTCTTCTTAACATTAATTTTCAAACCTATTCTAGCACCCTGAACTCACAAAATTTCAGTTCTTTCATTTTGCTAACACTTTCATTTAAGATGCTTTCATCTAGGACGGCACTCACTTTTATCATCTTTCTTATACAGTGGTTTAATTATGTATTTCCTAAAATAACTAGGTACTTCTCCTTTTTCAAAAAATCATGATCTTCAGTAGCTTATTTCTTACCTCAGGGCCACCATATTTAAGAAACTCATTTACCGCACTATCAGCACCTTGAGCCTTATTATTTTTTGTCCTTTTAGTAGTATCGCTAATTCTTTCTCACAAAACAAATCTTCCTTCACATCCAAGGTGACTCTTTCATATCAGTAAATATGGCCCCGTTCCTGTCTTTAACTGGGAAAAGTCCGGATTGACTACTCCCTGTCAATTTATTAACAAGTCAGTATAATGTTTTACTATTATGCCGTCTAGCTGCATCTTCCAGATCCCCGGCAATTTTATCTATAGCCTCCACCTCCTTAGTTCATATTTTAATGCTTTTTCCACTTTCTTTACATTCCTTTTGTTTTTTAAATGAACTATCACTCAGATAATTCTTGTACAAACTTCTTCTCTAGAGATTTCGCCTGTGGAATACTATTGTCTACGATGTTTATTATTCTGCTGAAATTCCTTCATTATCTCAAAAAGATTTCAATGACGATATTTCTGTAAATAAAGCTTGGATCGAATTGGATATATTTAAATCTTAATTCAAGCTGTTGAAGACTTGTGTAAAAACTACTGTATAAAAACGAAGCTGAAACGGAAGGAGCAGAAATTAACCTGAGTAAACACAGGTCTTGTCACTGAAGTGCCATTTGCATTTAAATGGCAATAATATTTTTTTTTTTTTGAAGAAGGGTATTTTTGTTCAACCGTTGGGAAATTGTATGGATAATTACGCTTTTAGAAGAGTCAATTAATGGCTTTTTCTTTAATTTATGGCTATAGTAAATCCATAGTGATATTTTGGAGAAAATGAGAGGGTTGCTAAGTCCTTCCCTCTCTTATATGGAGTAATTTCTCTTGATATTTAACTGTCCTCTTTTTTTCTTTTTTTTTCTTTTTTTTCTTTTTTTCTTTTTTTTCTTTTTTTTTCTTTTTTTTCTTTTGTTTATAGAATAGGAATAGCAGACTGGCAAAAGATAGAGTTTTACTGATAGCTTGTAATTTGTGTAGATTTTGCCTAGTTTTTTCGTGGAATGAATGACAAAAAAAATCAGAAACGTTCACTTGACCAAATTTCTATGCAAAAAGAATGTGTGTGCGTGCGTGTGCGTTTATGAAATTGGGTGAACGAAAGACTATTAAAATTACATAAAAGTTTTCTTTTTTTTACTGTTAATCGAGTGCTTCTTTAACATCCAGTGTTGGAGAAGAACCAATAGTTAAATGCGCTTTCTGGCAAATACCCAGAAAAGGCAGATTTGTTACTTTAAATACCGTGTACGAGATTCAAGTTCTTTCCTCTTTTGCTAAAGAAATGCGATTTAAAATATATAAAGCTACCTTTACTACTCAGATACAAAGTTACCTCCTCCCTTCATCCAGTCTTGACTTTTGGGTATAAACATGTACCGTCGCATACGTGCAAAAAAGAGCAGTCTAGCCTACTGGTATCGAATTTGCTTAGTTCAATTTGTGTTTTTTTTCTAATTTGATGCAATTTCAATGTATAATTGTTATTTTAGTACTCCAAAATTACTGATTTGCAATAAAATATTTTTCTAGAATGTTTAAGGTAGTGTTCTATTCATTTTATTTCTTACTTATCTGAACGTAGTTTAGTTAAGCTAGAATATTTGCTTAGAAACTAGGAAATAGAATATTGCTTAGAAAATACAGTTATCTTGGATGTTACGAATTGTTAGAAGATCGATTACTGCTTGGAAACTAATTCCATCTTTTTTTTTATTTTTTCAGCAACATGGTGTGTTACCGGATATTATAACTATTGGAAAACAATTAGGAAATGGCTACCCCCTGGCTGCTGTTATTACAACTCGTGACATTGCTGATAGTATTGGAGACTTTGTTTCAACAGTAAGATTTATCTTTTTGTTTATTTTTTTCTTTTTCGGATCAGTCCGGGCTGCTCTTAAAACTAGTCCGTGGGGGCAGGGGAACGGAAAAGGGTTTTGTTCAATTCGATAATTGTTAAATCATATTTTGAACATATGAATTGTTAATCTCCTGTCCCTTGCACACCCAACTCGCTATATTGCTTATGAATTTGAGAGCTTGTCTCGAGATAAGCTCTATATACACATTTTTGGGACCATAAATTTTTTTACTGTGTAAAAAAAAAAAAAAAAAACTTATTTTTTGGGCCGCGATGATGCCCAATGAAAAATATTTTGGCAAAATTTGAAATCTAAAGCATTAAGATTCTTTTTTTTATAATTTAATTATTTATGAAAAGTCGTCCAAACGCTGATTTTCTTTAAAACATTTTTTTCTTCGTCTTTCTATGATTACATTTTCAATTTTTTATCCTTTTTTGCTTTCTTTTGAATGCCCTCTTGGATAAGAAAATCGGACTTTTGGGCGTTTTAAACTACCTTGCAAGATTAACGAGGTGAGCCCCTCCCTGTCTTATGAATCCCTTTTCTTTTTCTCTTTCTAAGTTTGTTAAGCTCTAAAGCAGAACCGACCTGCATATTGTGTTGCCATCTTTCAATTTCGTGTTTTGTCTCTTGAGATTTACTCTAATGGCCAAAGACTTAAGGGTGTCTGAGTTGCCTGTGTATTTATCTGCTCTTGATCAAGTGCCCAAACAATATGGCTTCGATGCGTTACTTATTTGTGCTTCCTCCCCACCTCTTCGGTTCCTGATCAAGTGACCAAACAATGTGGCTTCGATATGTTACTTATTTGTGTTTCTTCCCCACCGCTTAGCATAGAAGGAGTAGATATAAAAACTAGGTGGGGGGCTCATTGGACAAAAAATTTGAAGGTCCTGTTTCCCTTCTTAAGAATAAAAAGATATTGGATAGAATTAAGGCGAATTTTTTCACGAAAAAAAAAATACGCTTTGGTAGCAGAACTATTAACCTGGCTAAATAGTAATCAAACAGAATTCACTGTAGGCAGTACCCAATCAAAAGTTCTGGGAAAATTATTGATAGTGAAAAAAATAAGTATTGGTCATTTGCTTTCTATGTGTTATTTTTTTCCGGACCCTTCGTATTGACGATGTATTTGTAGAAACTTAGGATGGGGCTCACTCAGTTGAAAGTTGAAAGCTCTAGTGCCCTTTTTTAAGGGTCAGGTATCAAAAGTGACTAAGGGTCAAAAGTGACTAGAAGGCAGCCAACCGGACCTACCCTGAACACCCCGTGATATCAAATCAAAATTTTTTTTTAAAATTTGGCTCAAAATAGGCAAAAGTTCAAACAAACATGTTGGCAGAAATGACCTGACTCCCAGAGTTCCTGGGGCAACAATAATAAATTTAGAAAACTGTCAACTATGTACAGATAGGTTTCATAGTTGTAGCAGCGTAACCGAACTATCAGCTGTCTTTTTTTTGTATAAAGCAACCTAATATGGTATTACGCGTGGACAAAGAATAACTCTATTGGGTATTTGCTTATCAGTTAGGATTTGTTCCCATACAGGGCGTGGGCGAAAAGTTTGACAAATTATATCTAAAAAAAACCAAGCATTGAAGCCGAAAAGTTTGTATACTTAAAGTGGGAGGAAGGTAATGTCAAAACTTATGGAGGTCATATATCCCGATTCATGGTTCCGCGAGACGAGACGAGAAATGATCATTTAGGAATCCCAAAGATGCCCTTTGTGAAATGCTACACAGCTGCAAGTAAAGTGAGTAGATCCTGATAAAGAACTTTTTTTGTGAGCTGCGGGAATTTAACCTTTGGTTTAATTATTTCTACGTAGACTCTTAACTGCAAATAAATATTTTTAAAATTATATCCCCCCCCCCACCAATCCAAAAAAAAATCAGTTATCATTCTTTGTGGATGCACAATATTTAAAGGGGGAATGTGTACTTCCTTTGTGTTAATATTCAGATTTAGTTTTTAGCTAAGGAGACTTCTTAGAGAAGACTTATCAATTCAGCGGATGCTGTATCTGGTTTTTGGACTTTTACATTACCTTTTGCATTTTGTTTTAAAATGCAAAAAACTTAAAGGTTTTCATATTCTCGCCAGAATACTTTTTAGAGAAAGTTGTCTGAATATTTCCTGTACATTCCATGACTTATATGGGCTAT
Organism: Artemia franciscana; assembly: GCF_032884065.1. NCBI lineage: Eukaryota > Metazoa > Arthropoda > Branchiopoda > Anostraca > Artemiidae > Artemia > Artemia franciscana. The sequence continues at coordinate 1,754,444 of NW_027062617.1, forward strand.
TTTTTTAAGTTAGTCATTTCTGTCCTCCGTGAACGGAGCAACTGTTGTTTTCCGATTATCTTCTTTTTTTTCTCTTGATTGTGTGTGGCTATCTGTTTCTTGTGCTCTCTCCGTTCTTGTCTGATTCTAATCTGATTTTTCAAGTAGTTGTTCGTTTAGTTCCCTTTTTTCTTCTTAAAACTTGTATGCACATATTTTGAAACTTACATATTAATTTCTTTGTCTTCGTAATTTGTTTTCAAAGCTATTCATGTTTTTGAAGAAGACTGTCGCTAATTTTCATAAATCGCCACTCCTGGTTTGTAGGCTGAGTCTGTAATAATATATAATGAAAAAAGAAATCACCAATTCAACAGCACAAACACAAAAAAAAGACAGAAGGAGAAAAGGAAGACTGTTTTCCTACATTAGTAATTAATGTAGATCAGTACTTGAATGAGGCCTTAACCTTACTCATCCATACAATCACATAGGTGATTAAATTCCATCGAATGTTCTTATCACTCCAAAATTTTCAGGGTGGATCCAGGGAGCCACTTTTATTTATTTTCCAAATGATTAAAATGCTAAATTTCCTTGAAAATCAGAGTTTTTAGAGGAAAAATTTAATGATATTGGAAGCAACTTTAACTGTTTTCCAATCCCCCCCCCCCAGCTTCATTTTGTATGGTTTGGACTTTCCAAACTTAGAAACAAGCTTGGACTATGCTAACAATATTCTTCTACACACTATAGAATGGTTTTTAACATAAAATGATCAAAAGTAGAAACAATAGATCCCCCCTCACAAGATTAATTTAAAGAATCCAATTGTACCCTTTCCCACCTTCAATATTTTTTAAATAGTAGCCATAAAATACTGCTTGTTCCAGTCGGAATCAGAAAATTATCGATATGTACAAAATCTGGTAAATTTTATGGTAAATTTAGAAGTTACTGAAGGATTTTATAGCGATAACATGGAACGGCTGAAAATAGTTCTCTTCGGCTCCCTCTGAGTAATTTCTAACTTTATTTTAAATGATAAAATTACTTTACCCCAGTATCTTAAGTAACAGAGCGTTGACTCCCCCCCCCCCCCCAAAAAAAAAGCAAAAAAACTTGATTTCAGCAACTTCTTTTACAGCAGTAATTTTGCAAGTTGCAGTAAGCTTAGTAATACAGCAATATTACCGCAGTAAACAGCAGTTAGTTTAGTAATAAAAGTTGTTCTGAGTCTAAATGTATAACGATTTATTGTGAATTTTTTTTCAGTATGGTGGTAATCCAGTGGCCTGTAGTATGGGTTTAGCAGTATTAGAGGTGATACAAAATGAACAAATGCAGTCATCCTGTACAATGGTTGGCTACATTCTCAAAGAAGGACTTGTTAATTTAAAGGCCAGATATTCTTGCATTGGATCAATTCGCGGGTCAGGACTATGCCTTGGCGTTGAAATTGTTGGATATAATAGTGGGAATCCTGACCCTTTCACGACTAATGAAATAAAAGACAGGTATATTTACAGGCATGTTGTGCAATTTTTTGTTCCGGGAAAGATTTGCAAATAGATAGCTTACATTAAAGTATGCCGGATATTTCCTTTTGACAAATTGTGCTTTCAGATTTTTATCTGACTAAGAGACGAGAAATGATTTGACACTACCAAAAATATACTAATAATCTATTAGCAAATTATTAATATATATAATTTAATCTTATTAATAATAATATAATCTTATTAATAATAAGATTTTAATAATTTCTACGATAATTATTTTCATTATTTGATCGTAAAAACTGCATCTGGCTTGCCAAATTCTAGTCCAAGAATCGGCTCAGCCTGCGATCAAAACAACTATATCTTTGAAAGTCAGGCCAAAGAATCCATTGAACAAAAAAGATCATCCGAATTTTTTACTATACAGAGCATTAATGCCCCTGGCACCGTGTCATATAGAGTTTAATTAAAATTAAACAGAAAACTGAAGTAGTTTGCGCCGTGCTCGTTTGAATCCCTGGAGTAGACCAAGTGATAAATCCTCTTGGAGGAATTTAATTAATAGTGAAAATTACAAACCAGTCACTCATTCAAATTTGGAGTTACTCGGTTCTTCTAATTATTATCATTCAGTTTTTAGCGCTGCTAATAGGCTCCTCCAAGTAATATTTTTTGTAATGTTTATATCATTTTAACCAAACCTTTTTTGACAATTAGATGTTCTATCCGTGTTTTCAGCTGATATCCTATCTGCGCTCAAAAAGTGAAATTATCTTGTGTTCGTGATAGTGATGTTATATGTTTTAACCATTTTTCTTTTGATTACCCTGCTCTGATAAGTCATTTTCAGATCCAGGATTAGTCATTTGGATTAGTCTGATAAGTCATTTGGAGATCCAGGATTAAACATGCCCCTATTTCTCTACAATAAATCTTATATATATATATATATATATATATATATATATATATATATATATATATATAAATAATAAGAAATTGCATGAATTACAGCCCTTGTCCCAAGATCTTTGGAGAGTAATTTTTTTATTTTACAGAGCATTAATGCCCCTGGCACCGTGCCATATATAGTTTAATTAAAATTAAACAGAAAACTGAAGTAGTTTGCGCCGTGCTCGTTTGAATCCCTGGAGTAGACCAAGTGATAAATCCTCTTGGAGGAATTTAATTAATAGTGAAAATTACAAACCAGTCACTCATTCAAATTTGGAGTTACTCGGTTCTTCTAATTATTATCATTCAGTTTTTAGCGCTGCTAATAGGCTCCTCCAAGTAATATTTTTTGTAATGTTTATATCATTTTAACCAAACCTTTTTTGACAATTAGATGTTCTATCCGTGTTTTCAGCTGATATCCTATCTGCGCTCAAAAAGTGAAATTATCTTGTGTTCGTGATAGTGATGTTATATGTTTTAACCATTTTTCTTTTGATTACCCTGCTCTGATAAGTCATTTTCACATATTATGTTTTGATGTAGCTCAACAGGCCCTAAAAGTTTTATCCGTGTAACCTTAGCCTTATTTGTAGTAGTATGCACATATTGCCTTTTGGTTTGTCCAATATCTCCCTAAACATTTCCTGAAAGTTTCGCCTTAATATCCTTAGACGTAGTAGTAGTAATAGTAGCATCAATTTTTAGTATGCGCATAGTGCCTTTTGATTATTTCAATGTCCGCCTCAACATGTTGTGAAAGTTTCAACTTAACACCCTAAACTGTTCCTTAGATATTACTGATATGCATCTTTGACAGCCTGTATGCACATATTATGTTTTGATGTTGATCAATATCACCTTCAAAATTCAACATTCCCTGAAAGTTTAATCTTTTCAACCTCAGCATTAGTTGAAGCAGTAGTAGTATCATGCATGTAGTGCCTTCTGGTTAGCTCAGCCTTCCCTTCAACATCATCGAAAAGTTTCGACTTAATACTCCAAGTCTTTCCTGAGGTATTGCTGATACACCCTTTTGACAACTTGAATGCCCATTATGTGTTTTGGTTTTGTTCAGCATCCACCTCAATATTTTCCAATAGTTTCATCTGAATATCATTGGCCTTTGTAGTAGTGGTAGTCGTGATAGTTGTAATAGTAGTAGTAGTGGCAGTAGAAGTAGTATGAACATAGTGCCTTTTGGTTCGTTTCTGATATCGTCTTTTGACAACTTTCATGCACGTAGTGTGTTTTGATTTACTTAAACGTTCTCCTCAATATCCCCTAAAAACTTCACCTTATTACCCTAGCCCTTTTGGAGATCCAGGATTAAACATGCCCCTATTTCTCTACAATAAATCTTATATATATATATATATATATATATATATATATATATATATATATAAATAATAAGAAATTGCATGAATTACATCCCTTGTCCCAAGATCTTTGGAGAGTCATTTTTATTCCCAAAGAAACAGTTATTGGACCTTTCAGTAGTCTTTACCAAAATGGCTATCTCAAAATTTTAATCGGATTTCTTTTGGGAGGAGAGCAGTAAAGAGGGATGTGGGAAGGTGCTGGTTACCCTCTGACTACTTTTGACTTTTTAAAAAGAGCACTAGAACTTTCAGTCTCCAACTGAATGAGTCCCTTCCAAAATTTCAACGACATTCTCTTCAGATAGTCAGCACAAGCGCATCATATCATTTTAAACGTGTTCACAAATTGGGTTAGGTGTATATTTGGATAAAAGATTCTTGTCCTGTTTAATCTTAATGGAATGCCTAATTTTTTCTATACAGATAATACCCTTTGTTAAACCTTTGCAGGTTAATATTGAAAGTGTCTTTCTATTTTATACCATAAAATATTTAATAATTATTTTTTTTTTGTTCCGTATTTAGAATGAAAGCTGAAAAGATTCTTCTTATATCACAAGGCCCAGATCACAATGTTCTCGTGATTACACCTCCAATGTGCTTTACAACTGAAAATGCTAGACGATTTTTACGGTCGTTTGAGTCTGTGCTTGCAGCAATCCAGAGCGAAGGATTCAGCTTTAAGTAAGTTAATTCTACCTAATTATTTTAATAGAGCCTTATTTATTTATTATACCAAACAAAACAATTCCAGTTTAATGGCCACTCTGAGAAGTAAAAAAATTGTCCGAAAAGACGAGTGGCTAGGTTAAAATTAAAATTTACTGGTATAAAATAAATCAGCTATGCAGAAATCAGTTTCTCCAATAACATCAGTAATTTTTCATCTTTCCGCCTCATCATTAATGATCCTGATAACACATCCAGTAAAAGAACTTGCACTTCATACTTTAAGGTTGAGTTACATAGTTACTTCTACTAACAACTCACTACAGCACCAAGCCGCCTGAGCCAACACACCAAGGCCAACATAGCTACGCACGCTCTTCCTTCTCCTTCCCAATATATTCAAACTTCCCTCTTCATACCCTCCCAAGAAGTTCCCATATCCCTTAAATCCTTCCCTACGACATCTTCCTACCCCATTCGGGTATGAACCGTTTTCGGTTGTAGGGTTTAGTTAAACGAGGGTTCCAGTTAAATGGTGTAGAGTTGCACGGGGGCCCAGTTGAACAAGGGTTCAGTTGCACGAGGGTTGAGTTACGCAAGGCTTGTGTTGCATGAGGTTTTAGTTACACAGGGATTCATCATAAATCTGACACATAATTCATTTAAAAACATCTCTCTCTCTCTCTCTCTCTCTCTCTCTCTCTCTCTCTCTCTCTCTCTCTCTCTCTCTCTCTCTCTCTCTCTCTCCTCTCTCTCTCTCTCTCTCTCTCTCTCTCTCTCTCTTCTCTCTCTCTCTCTCTCTCTCTCCTCCTCTCTCTTCTCCTTTCTAGAAGTATGAATATGTGTATATAAATATGTCTCTTAAATATCAACGAAGACCACACAGCCTTTCCATATCAAACAAAAACAACTTAGAAACAATAGGATTTCTTTCAAGACAGTGGATATTTCGGCCCTATGTCTAAGGGCCGTGTTCAGCACAACACCAGAAAAAAACTTATATATTTATAAGAACCTACATCAAAATGTGAAAATTAAAACTGAAAAATGTTTTTAAAACTTTTTAGAACAGCCCTAGCATCCTTATTTCAACGGAGCTCAACCAGGACTGTCCTGGTCGAATGGACATAGGGCCGAAATATTCACTGAATTGAATTCCATTGTCTTGGAAAAAAATGTCCCTATTTTTTCTAAGTTGTTTTTGTTTTATATCTCTCTCTCTTTCTTTCTCCTCGCACACATCGTATTTCATATGCTCTATTCTCCTAGGAAAGTCCGGACGCATTACAGAAATAATGTTACAACTTCGCCAGATTCCCAGTACTCAAGCAGTAGTGACGATGAGAACCCAAGGAAGCGTTTTCGTGCTCTGGAAGACCTTGATTGAGCATACAATAATGTTGTCACGTTTTGTAGTTAAGGGAAAGGATATACAATAAACCATTAAACTAAATCATAATAAATCACTACATTCTTTACTCGAAATATTTTGTAGCGTTAAACTGCCTGAGACAGACATGCAGCTGGACACTCCTCCTACATATTACCCTATTTTAAGCTATTGCTTTGGTCCCATTCTGAGAACCTCCAAAAGATTTGAATTAATTCTTATAATTTTGTCCAAGGTCTAGTCTCGAACATCCACCGTTTCATTTACTCATACACAGAAGTCGTATGTGAAAGGACCATGTCATTACTTTATCATGAACAACGACAAACGATTAATTTAACTAACTAATTACTTATTTTTATTTTAATTTTATTTAACTTAGGAAGTTAATTTTATTAGCTTCCTAATATTTATTGCAGTTATTGATATAAGTGAAATGGACTAACAGCGAATTCTTCCTGTAGAATTGGTAATAGCGTTAACTAAATAACGCTTAAATATCATTAACAAATTGACTAACTGGATGATTTAATCCAGACAAATTGATTGACAGCGAATTTTCCCTTTAGAATCGGTAATAGTGTTTTTGATGGAATAACTCTTAATTGTGAACAATATCTAGCAGTTGTTTACAAATCATCCCCAGATACTTTTTTCCTGCCGCAAACCCTCTGATTAAGCTATATCAGGTGATGCATCTATTTTTCTGTTTAATAGCAAGGACAATTGTCTTGATCTGTTGGAAATAAACAGCAAAATGACACTTTGGTTTAATGACTATACCTCTTTCTGTCTCTAATGAAAAACGTCTACTACTACTACTACTAGTCCACTACTAGTCTACTATCTACTACTACTAGCAACTCTATTGCTGGACCAGCTGAGTTAAATGGCTAGTCATAATCTATGAAGCTGAAGATTAAAGGGGTCTGACGACTGATGCCTCCGTAGTTACTAATGTGACTCTTTATAATTTTTATGAAAAGGAGGTTTAATCCTCTTAAGAGCTTTCCTAAAATCACCAAGTACTTTCCCTTTTTCAAAAACTAATCTCACAACCTTCATTGTCGTATTTCCAACTTCGTAACCATCGTGTTTGAAAAAGTAATTTGCCACGCTATCAGAACCGAAAAATGTCCAGTAAGTTTGCTACCAATAAGTAAAGCCTATTGCTTGTTAAAACCTAACTTGAGCAGCTGTCATATTTGTACTGAAACTTATTCTGCATTGATAATTATATATTATTACATTTAAATGAACTATACTTTACTAAATGATATCAAGAATTTATAACCTACGCACTAGTTCCAATCCCTTTGGTAAGGTTTTCACATAACTTGGCCAAGTCAATGTTTTGAGGGAACCTTTTTACCCCTGTGTACCAAATTATTCAGGTTTTCCAATTTTGTCGAAAGTTATTCTGAAAACTTTTGAAAATTTGAAGGTAATTCTAAGACATTTCGAAAGTCTCAAAAGCTCGAAAGTTATTCTAAGAACTTTTCAGGAGAATAGTCTTTGTCTAACAGGTGCAATTCGGAGGTATGGGTGCATGTAGCTATTTTTTATCTTTTATTGTACATTCAATATCTTTTATCCTTTACAGTCGTTGTCCCTTATTGATACTTATCACAACTAGGGTGTAATTTAAGGGACTCGCCCGTTTGCCTTTGAAATAAAAATACAACTTTAATCAAAGGAATAGTTCAACATCGCATAGGGGCTTCTTGTGAGAAAAGACACAGCAAAATCCGAAAAGCTATAACATCATAGTTAATCAAAGGCGTTGTCCTTAATTGATACTTATCACAACTAGGGTGAAATTTAAGGGGATCGCCCGTTTGCCTATGAAAGAAAAATACAACCTTAATAAAAGGAATAGTTCAACATCGCATAGGGGCTTCTTGTGAGAAAAGACCCAGCAAAATCCGAAAAGCTATAACATCATAGTTAATCACAGGCGTTGTCCTTTATTGATACTTATCATAACAAGAGGGAAACTAAGGGGCCCGTTCGTTCGTCTTTGAAAGCTAAATATAACCTTAATAAAAAGAATAGTTTAACACCGTGTACAACCTTAATAAAAGGAATAGTTCAACACCACATAGGGCCTTCTTGTGAAAAAAGACACGGCAAAATCAGAAAAGCTATAACATTACAGTTAACCTGCAAACTTTAAAACGTTTTCGCATGCTGGCCAATAATCTGTGTTGCGCAGGCACCGGACTTCTGATTCAATGACTTCGGCCGGGAGTGCAATGCATGGTTGGCAGCAAATCATCCGACGCTTCTCTTGTTTTTTCCCCCAGATTTCTCCAGGTACCCATTTAAAGATGGGTCGACTCTGGCTGAACTTACATGGTCACCCCATTGACCCCCGCCCTAAACTAAACAATCAGCGATAACGGGACTCGAACCACTTACCTCAGGATTTCAAGTCTGGAGCGTTAATTTGCAAGGTAAGTTAGAATTGTCTCCATTTTTTGGTATGGATGCACAGTAACCATTAATGAATAGACCATCCCACCGTAAAACCTTCTTGTGTTTAGCGTTTTGTTTGCTAATCAACGAACCCATAAAGGAGAAAAGCAGAAAAAATTTTGAACGGTAATTTTTTCGGTCTGCAACTGTTTGGTAAGGTAATTCTAAAGAAGACAAAAATATAAATTGTGTTCATTAAATCTGAATCGACTATAGAAAATTTGGGATTTTAACTTGTGACTGGATTGGCAAGCTTAATTTTAAGACTAGGTTTGTTGTCAAAAGTTTTTTTCAGGGGGGGGGGGGTGATTGCTTTTCTTTTCAGGAAACTACTGTGTTTGTTTTATGATACTTTTATGACGCTTGTGTTTTACACTTTTTGTATATTTTCGTCTTCCAGGATTGAGAGGGGAGATACTCCTTAGCCCTCCTCTTCGGTGGCACACTACTTCTTTTAGATGAGCTCAAGGGCGAACCTATTTTCTTTTGCAAAAATTGGGAGAAATATAAAAAGCATTAACCTCCCGAAAACGGAGAGAAATGTTCTATAATCCGGGACAAACTCAAAAACATGACGTGGGCCTTACGCATGAGCTTTGAATTCAAACTTACTGATTAAGCCAGGACAAAACCAAAAACGTTTTGGCAGTACGTCTCTAGCCAAGATCACAATAAATGTTGTATCCAAGAACTGATAACAGGGTGAGATGGAGAAGTTACAGACACTAATTAGCTTGCTAATTTACTGAACCAGTAATTTGTCTCAGTTTTCACTGAACCTGAACCTGATGGACCTTTACCTTCCCCATCATTCAATGGAAAGTGCCACGGTATCATCTATAGATATCCTTAAACGCTTACGAAAGTTGAATGCTAACAAGTCACCAGGACCTGATAATTTACATCTCAGATTACTAAAAGAAATTGCAGAAGTGATAGCAGACCCCCTCATGAGAATGTTCAAGGCGTCACTTACCTATAGAGAGCTACCAGCAGACTGGAAAGTAGCCAACGTAACGGCGGTATTCAAAAAAAGGCGACCGTACCAAGCCTGAGAATTATTGACCTATCAGCCTAACTTCAGCTGTTGTTAAGATGCTTGGACGCATAGTCAATGATTCAACTGTCAAAAATTTAACCACAAATTTGTCACCTAAGCAGCATGGATTCCAGTCAAGAAAATCAATTGAACTAAAATTATAGAAATCATACGAAATAATTACAAATCTGATTGTTCAAGAACGTCCAGTCGACCTACTGATGGTAGACCTTGACAAGGTACCCCATAGTCGACTACGCTCCTATATATCTGCTACCGGCATCAATTTATCCCTGATAGACTGGCTAGTTAATTTCCTCACCACATTCTAAACAGAAAGTCCGTTTATTTGACATAGATGGCCAGCCAATCTACTCCGATGAGGCCATAGTAATGAGTGGGGTACCGCAGGGAACTCTACTAGGTCTAACCCTTTTCTTGATGTACATCATCGATGTTTTATGTAGATAAATCCTACACGACCTAGACAGGCCACAGGATTGGACTCAAAACTGGCTTCTCCGACTTAATACAACCAAATGCTGAATTTTGCACCTTGAACCCAATAACCCAGTGGGTACCTTATAAATTTTAAATCCCATCACTAAAATAAGGGAGCATCTAGAGAATAGAGAAGAAGAAAGGGACCTTGGTGTCATCATTGACGACAGGTCGAGGTTCCACAGCCGCGTTAAGCATGTTGTTTCCCGTGCAATTTCCATCTTTGGCCATAAAAGTGACCATCAATAGCTCAGAGGCAACAATAATCATAAAACTTTTCAAGTCTCTCGTTAGAACCCATCTCGATTCTGGCATCTGCCCGGCTGGTCCCTCTTATCGGCAAGATGTAAGGCTCATCAAAAATGTTCAGAGGCGAGCAACAAAGTGCGTGAAAATCCGGAAATCAGCTTCATATGAAGACCGCCTCAAGCAAATCAAGCTACCTACCATCGTCTACAGACACATGCGTAGCGATATGATGCTTACTTACAAACTCCAAAAGGAAAACTCTACTATCTTCATGAGCAGCCACAAAACCAGTCATCATCTCAGAAGAGAACACTCAAAGAAGCTACCAAAATTAAGCTCTATATCGAGAATCATTAAATGTACTTTTCAAGAAGAGTCATAAACCCCTGGAATGAATCGAAGGACTCTACTGTCAGCACACCCTCTATCCAATCTTTCAAATGCCAACTTGACAAGAACTGAGAGAAGAGGCAGTGGAAGTTTGACTAGGAGTCACCGACTCATGAGCACTACAGGTCCAGAGGACCTTAAAGCTCTCAAATGGATTAAGATGATTAATGTGATATATTTCAGCTCTGAGTCGAGTTGAGCTTCATTTTTTTTTTCTTTCTTATTTGTATTAAGCATGGGATTCGAGTTACAATTCAAATTTTCAAAGATGGACTTGAAGTTAGAGGTGTCCGACAATTTTCGATTTAACTTCAAACCCTGGCCAGAAGCAAAGAAATTATCATTACTAATAGAAATAGTCTTTGAACTTGAAAATCTGCACTCAAAAGGGAGGGGGAGTCTTCAGCACATTGGACCAAATTTGAAGACTGCTTTCGTAATTCGAAGGTAAATATTTTTATTTTAATAGTTATCTTGAAATTACAGTACTTCTCAACAAGGATACTCCTCCGTTCCGTGTCCATGTATTGGAACTACAACCGAATATATGAAGGAGAAAGATTATTTGAATTCCAACAAATAAACTGAATAGTGGTTCTTAAATGTATTTTAAAAGGATGGCATCCTAAAACGTAGTTTACCGGACTGTTGACAATTTCAAAGCAGCTGGAGATAATCATAACAGGGCAGTAAAGAGGCATGGGCTGCGTGTCAGTGACTGATAATCCCAAGCAGAAAATGAAATTAAATACGACTGAATTAAGGATGATGAAGTAAGAATGTGATTAAGAATTAGGAATGCGTTGGCTGCTGTTATAAAAATCATATTTTTACCTGTTTCTTGTTAAGATTGTTTAAACTGTTATCAAGGTCAGATAAGGAAGCAAGATGGCACTGTTGGACCTGCCAAAGGAAGCCAGTATAGGAACAGCACTGCCTTTCCCAAAATAGTATGATTTCTACGATTTTCCGCATAGTTTCCAAAATCATTCATATTATTTGCTGGTGTTTTTTCTCTCTCCCTCTTCCCTCCTATCAAGATTAGTCCCTGTGTATTGACACGATAGAAGTGCCCAGTCATAACTTTTGCTAGTTTTGCCTTGAAAGTTCTGGTGAAATTAATTACATATGCAACGTTGTTTTACCTTCTTGCATTTGAAAAGAAGAAAAAAAATAGACAAAGATAATCGCAAAAATCAAAAGTCAGAAAGTAAAAAAAGAGAAAGGAAAATTAAGGAGCTTTAGCCTGCATGATACCACCGAACTATAGCCATTCTGATATTTAGTCTCCAAAATTCTTTCATTTATTTGTAATCTAATGACTGCCAAAAGAAACAAGAATATTATAAGGATAAATTTAAGGATGATAATGGAAACCTTAGTAGTAAAGCTTCTAATTTTGTTAGTTATTAGCCCAAATTCCGGTCCAGAGTGTCTGGATTGGGTTGCCCTTGATGATGAAGTCTCGAACCAGATGTTGGGGTTATTTTGTGAATGCTGGTGTATTGCTCCGTCGATTGATACCTTTGTCTACTGATAATAGACCACTTCTACGACTATCCGCCAGATGAGAATGATGTTTCAGCGTTCCGTAAACGAATATATATGTTGGACTTATCTGAATGTGTAACAAGTATGAATGCGATTCCACGATTCACAAAGGGGGCAAGAATTCTGTTATTGATGACTGACCTATTTCGCTTTTAACGGTTATTTCAAGGATAAATGTAAAACTGATTAAACAATAGAATTGGGAAATTTCTGGGAAATGGAGCATTTTACATAAGTTTGGTTTTAGATAGGGTCGTTTGACAAAGCAGTCTGCTTTACCACTTCCTAATTTTTTTTGATGATGCGTTGAATAGAGGAATGAAGATTGCTTATGTATTCATCACGATATTTTAACTAAGAATATTTTTATAATTGGAATTCGAGCAGTTTTTTTTTTAGATTTGACTCAATTTCCTTAGACCTTAGTTCCTCCAGAGCCATCGGTGGCGCATAAGGCGTCGACAAAGCCTCTCCATTCATCTCGCATTGGTGCTGCAGCGATGACGCCTTCCCTTTCAGGTATTAGTGAGGTGCCAGCCGTTCTCAGATCTCGGTCATATTTTCGTCTCAATGTATTTTTGGGGCGGCCTTTTTCTTCTACCATTTGGCTTCCATTCATAGGTTGTTCGAGGTAGGCTGCTCTCTTCCATACGAAGAACGTGTCCCAGGTATGTTCACCGCCTTTTCAGCAACTCAATGACTGGAGGTTGACCTGTTTTTCTGCGTATTTCCGCATTTGTAATTTTTTGTTGCCAGCTTCTATTCAACATTCTTCTGTGGCTCTTATTTTCAAATGGAAGGATCCTTTTTACAAGATGGGCGTTTACTTTCCAACATTCACTTGCGTAAAGGAGAATTGAGAGTGCATTGCTGTTGAAGAGTTGAAGCTTCAGTCGCATTGAATATTTATTACTTTTCCAAATAGGCTTCAATCTATTGAAGGCACCTGTAGCTTGTCCAATTCTACGTTTAATTTCGGTCGAGATCTCTCCATCACAATCAATCCAGCTACCCAGGTACTTGAACTCCTGGACTTGTTCTAGATCCTTGTTTTTACAATGGAGAACAAGTGGCGAGGTTGTGACTGCCATGCTCTTCGATTTGTCAATCTTTATCTTTAGCCCGACATTCTCTGCATTCTCGGTAATAGTGTCAAGTAGCTGCTGCAACCGTTCTTTAGACTCTTCGAAAAGGACAATGTCGTCCGCGAAGTCCGGATCGAACAGTTGCTTGTTGCTTACTTTTACCCCGTAACCCGATACGAGTCTCAGGGCATAATCCATTATAATTATAAAGAACATGGGAGAAAGTACACATCCTTGACCAGACATGATCCTTAAAAATCTGGTTGTACCGTTTTCGGTCAAACGCAACATTCTGATTCTTCATAAAGCGCTATAATCATATCTACTATTTTCTCAAGAATTCCATAGTATTTCAAAACTCTCCACAAGCAATCCCTGTCAACTGAGTCAAATGCCATTTCAAAGTCAATGAATAGGAGGTAGAGCTTCTTGTTCCATTGTTTTGATTCTTCGACTAGCATTCTCAGTACAAATATTAGATCAGAACAGGATCTCCCACTTCTGAAACCATGCTGCTCTTCACGTAGAGTTGCGTCTTGTGCTTTCCGCAGACGCTGCAAAATGACGGAGGCTAATAGTTTGGATAAGACAGGGAGAAGATTGATGCCTATCCAATTATGGCAGTTCATCAAGTCTCCCTTTTTGAAGAGTTTGACCATAATGCCTCTGTTCCAATCTCTCGGGACCTTTCCTAAGATCATATTTTGGTGAAGAGGAAGAGCCAAATGGGTATGCAGGTACTAATTGAGTACTTCAGCATTTCTGCTGGAATGCTATCAGTACCCGCGGCTTGTCCATTTTTTAACTTCTTTGCTGCATGCGTGATCTCCTCAGCACTCGGAGGATCTGTATTGATGTCTAAATACATAAAAGGGATATCAGGTACGTTTGCTCGGTCACAAGTTTTCGGTCTGTTCAAAAGTTTTTCGAAATGGGAAGCCCATCTCTCGTCAATTTCTGGATCAGATATAATTGATCAATTTTCGTCCTTGACAAGGGCGATTCTGCTGCTTTGTTTTCCTACCATCTCATTTGTCAATCGGTAGACAGTCTTGGAGTCACCCTTCCTACCAGCTTCTTCAGCTAAACCTGCTTTCTTTTCGAGGAACTGTCTCTTGTCCTTTCTTGCACTCTTTTTTACCTCTTTATCTTTTTCTTTGTATAATTTTTTTGTTGCCAGCTCTGAACTCCTTGCAGTATCTATGAGCTTGGCTTGCTTGAGTGCCTTTCGTTCGTCAATCACTTTCCATGTTACGTCAGAGATCCACCTTTCCTTTGGTTTCTTTCGGAAACCTAGCTTTTCTTCGGCAATCGTCGTGTATGCACTTTTTATTTTCTCCCATTTCTCTTCGACGCTTTCTGAGTCATTTGCCTCAACAGCCAAGGCATCAAATTTGTTCCATAACGATGTAAGGAAATCTCTGCGGATTTTTCGATCCTGTAGCTTGTCCGTGTCGTACAGTTTCTTGAGATCTTGCTGTGTCTTCTTTTGGGCACGTAGTTTGATCTGTATGTGGGCGATCATGAGCACGTGACCCGATTGGTCGTCACTCCTCTATACCAACGCACGTCTAACAGGCTTGTGCGCCACCTTCTGGCGATCACGAAATGGTCAATCTGATTTCGCATTGAACCGTCTGGAGATTTCCATGTGTACTTGTGCACATTTTTATGCTGGAAGAGTGTCCCACCAACGACAAGGTCATTGCTTAGCACGAAGTCTACTAGTAATGCACCATTTTCATTAATCTGGCCAAGTCCATGCGGTCCTAGGACTTCCGGATAGTACTTGCGATCGGCTCCTACTTTGGCATTCAGATAACCAACAACACATAGAATATCATGTTTGGGGATGTCTTTGGTGACAGGTTGCAAGGTTTCATAGAAGCCATCTTTGACATCATCATCCGCCTCATTGGTAGGAGCGTAGCATACAATGACAGAAAGCTTAGTGTGTGTTGTAGCTAATCGTGCAAACAAGATCCTTTCGTTTATTGGAGTCCATTTGAGCATTGTTCGGTATGCTGCAGGGGACTTCATAAGTCCTACACCTGCCTGATGATGGTTGTCCTCTCCACTATACAAAAGCACATATCCATGATCTAGTGTTTCTTGGCCTACATCTTTCCAACGTATTTCGTTTAGGGCCAGGAGGTCAATATTATATTGTTTCATCTCTCTGAGAACTTGCTCGGTTTTTGATAACTGACTCATAGTTCTCACGATCCAGAAACCGATTTTGGTTGGTTGTTTCACAGTCAATAATCGTGTCCGGGGGCTTGCTGGGTTCGTTATCAAGGGGGAAGATAATTCATCCGAGGCATTTATCGACGTTTCCGTTTCTGGGGCTTTTTTTACAGGGACAGGTAGCAAACCTGTTGCCCAACCCTCCTCCTTTATCCTGGCTTGGGACAGGCTGGCATTATCCACGACAATGACAGGCGACTCAATAGTTTTTATGTGATCGCTCTCAGTGTGTCATCTTGAATGTAATCACTTCAAGTATTTTGCATGAACTTAAAAATTCACTTCTTTCATTCTATTTTTGGTGTTTAGGGTCGGTTTTGGACTCATTCTTGATCGGGTATATATAAATGATCTTTGTAGTATACTTAGGATCTTTTTTTTTATACAGTTAATGACAGAAATGATGTTACAACAATATTTCCATGTTTTGCTGAGGATTCGCATTTGACCGTTACTTATATGACCGTAATTGAATTGTCAAATATTATGTGCCAGAATATTCGGTTTATTGAAAAGTGGATGTGATTAAATAAATTGAAACTGGACCATACCAAATCTTTTTTATGATTCATGGAGGAAGTATAAATTATTATCCTTGAATAGCCAAAACGAATATTGGTAGCAAGAGGATTAAATATTGTGCTATCACTCATTATATCAAGGAGTGATTATTGATGAGCAAAAGGGATTTAAAGAAAATATTGCACTTGTAAGTAGTAAAGCAGCTAAGAATGATGGTTTTATTGCAAAATTTAAGCAATTTTTTCTCGTCATGTACGATGAACGAGGCACTTCTCTGTGGTAAATCCATATCTGCTATAATGTTGTCTGTCTTAGTCATAAACTTTGGCAAATCACTTTGTTCCTCTTTGGGTTATTCAGAATGTGGCTACAAGAGTTTGGTAACAGCTGGAGTGTTTCAGTAAGGTAACGTCAGCAAGAAGTATATATACTACCTTTTATTCACAATCGGTAGATTTTATAATTCTCTATTTATCTATATGCATCATCACAAACTATTGTCTACGTGTTTTCTTTATTTTCAGATATGCATCCCGGAATGGGGAGGGGGAGGGGGGTATAAAGGCATCTGCCCCATATGGAGGTCGAAAGTGGCACTAATTACAGGAGTGGATAGACAAAACACCCAGAATAGGGCTCACGATTTGCTACTGCCCCTTCCTCCAAATAAAAATAATTAGTTCTTTATCCTCCCCTGTTTGCATAGTCTCTTCACAAGTATGAAACTAGAAGTTCTCTTTTGACGCGTAGACCATTAGCAATAACTACTAGATTGAACTTCAACACTAAACAGGATTCTGTTAAATGGATTTCGAAATAATTTCGAAAACCATGATTGTTTTAGTTTTTAATTGTTTTAGTTTTGTATTGCTGCTGATGACGGTCACTGAGTATGTGACCAAAATATCTAGAATTTTTGTGAAATTTATCACTGTCTATTAAAAAGATTTCACCTGTATTTGAACTTTTATTTATCGTCATGGATTTCTAATTTAGAAAGATTTGCCAAATGAGTTAAAATCATATAATATTTTACTGGAGGTCTGTAAATTGTTGATATTGAGTTATTTTTTTTTTATTTATGCGTTTTGTGTGTCTAAGCTATTGATCGTCTAAATTGTTATTTTTTGGGATGGCTGGTTGTGTCTTTGTACAAATATTTCGATATATTCTGTAATTTAGGTATCTGCGATCGAGTATTTCGAGCCCTTATCGTTTTTTTTTCTCCTTTTGTTCCTGATTTACTGCAACTGTTTTAGTTAACGTTGTATTTTGTTTAGTCCTTTACAGGTTATAGCTACTGTGAATTGTTGTGATTTGCCTTGTTTTTTTTTAATAAATAAACCAAACTAGAATAAGATTTTTACTTTAGTTTTAACCATGATATATACTTTATAACCAGGTCACTACCAAGGGCAATAATTGATTTTTTTTTTATTTTATTTTAAGCTGCTCAATTTTAACTGTTATATATATATTATACATATATATATATATATATATATATATATATATATATATATATATATATATATATATATATATATATGTATATATATATATATATATATATATATATATATATATATATCTATATATATAAAAATAAGTTGTCTGTCTGTGGATGGATGGATGGATGTGTCAGGTGACGTCACCTGAAAAAACTGGATTAGGTGACGTCAAAACTGAAAAAACTAAAAAAAGGCAAAAACTACAAAAAAAACTAAAAACTAATAAAAAAAATAAAAAAGCTAAAAAACTAAAAAAACTATAAAGGTAAAAACCAATAAAAAACTAAAAAAAAAACTGAAAAAACTAAAAAAAGGCAAAAACTACAAAAAAAACTAAAAACTAATAAAAAAAGTAAAAAAGCTAAAAAACTAAAAAACTAAAAAAACTAAAAAAAGGTAAAAAACTAAAAAAAATAAAAAATAAAAAAAAAATAAAAAAAAGGAAAAAACTGAAAAATAAGCTAAAATAAAGGTAAAAACCAATAAAAAACTAAAAAAAAAGGAAAAAACTAATAAATGACGACACTCAAAGAGAAAGCGACCAGGACAAAAGGAATGTTCGATTAGCAATCAACAAAGCACCGGGACACAGGGAGTATAAATGACGACCAGGACATAAGTAAAAAAAAAAAAACTATCTATATATATAAAAATAAGTTGTCTGTGGATCTGTGGATCGTGGATCAGGTGACGTCACCTGAAAAAACTGGATCAGGTGACGTCAAAACTGAAAAAACTAAAAAAAGGCAAAAGCTACAAAAAAAACTAAAAACTAATAAAAAAGCTAAAAAACTAAAAAAACTAAAAAAAAGGCGAAAACTACAAAAAAACTAAAAACTAATAAAAAAAATAAAAAAACTAAAAAACTAAAAAAACTAAAAAAAGGTAAAAAACTAAAAAAACTAAAAACTAAAAAAAAACTAAAAAAGGTAAAAACTAAAAGAACTAAAAAAGAAAAAAATAAATGACGACACTCAAAGAGAAAGCGACCAGGACAAAAGGAATGTTCGATTAGCAATCAACAAAGCACCGGGACACAGGGAGTATAAATGACGACCAAGACACAAGTAAAAAAAAAAATTAACAAAACTAAAAAGAAGGTAAAAACTAAAAACTAATAAAAAAACTAAAAAATCTAAAAATCTAAATAAACTAAAAAAGAAAAAAAAAGGAAAAAAATAAAGGAGAAAAACAAAACTAAAAAACGAATGTATATACAGACCGGTACACCGGGATACAAATGACGACCGGGACACAGGGAATATAAATAACGACCGGGACACAGGGACACAACTACAACGAGGACACCGGGGGAAACAGGGGGATATAAATGACGACCGGGACAAAAAAACTAAAAAGAAATAAAAACTAAAAACTAATAAAAAAAACTAAAAAATCTAAAAATCTAAATAAGCTAAAAAAGAAAAAAAAAGGAAAAAAATAAAGGAGAAAAACAAAACTTAAAAAACGAATGTATATACAGACCGGGACACCGGGATACAAATGATGACCGGGACCCGGGACACAGGGAATATAAATGACGACCGGGACACAGGGACACAACTACAACGGGGACACCGGGGGAAACAGGGGGATAACCTGACAATCTATTTATATGCAAAGACAATGGGACAGCAAAGAATGTTGTATATTCGCAAGTTTTACGTAGTTAAAACCATATATATATATATATCTCTATTCACAGGTGGGACATAGGGACACAACTACAATGGCGCGTAACTAATATGGCGCGTAACGACTTACGCGCGCGGGGGGGCTTGGGGGGGCGCGAAGCGCCCCCACCAACTAGGTGTTGGGGTGGCGCGAAGCGCCACCCCAACAGCTAGTATATATATAAATAAGTTGTTTGTCTGTGGGTCTGTCGAGTGACGTCATGTCATCATGTCGTCATGAAGTTAGTTGTCGTCATTTTTGTTATGACGATGACGTCATTAAAAGTATTTAAGAAAATCATTCAAAGACAAATTTTTAATTGTAAGAAGTTCGTGGACGGAAAAATGTTTAATTATAAAATGACTGAAGAACCTACAATGGCAACAGCCGAGGAAGCTGCTCAAAGAATCTATGCCAAAAAACTTGCGGCTGATAGAGAAAGTAAGAAAAGAAAGCGTGCCGAGGAATCACAAGAACAGCAAGAAAACAGGCTTGCGGCTAAAGAACGCAAAACCGCACAGTTAGATGAAAATCCACCTGGACAGCGAGAGTCAAAACATATCAAAACTGAAAATGATAGCGATGATGATTGGGTTTGGGATTTTGACTTGGATAAGGTCATCAATGCCTACCAGATTTTAGTTAAAAAAACAAAGGTTCGGCGATATGTATTTCATAGTGACGCTGAAAAATAAAGAAGAAAAAGAAAACTGAAAAAAGAAAAAAGGTAAAAAACTAAAAAAAAATCTAAAAAGAAAAAACATTCAAAGAGAAATTACAGACCGGGACACAAATGACGACCGGGACAGAGGGAATATACATGACGACCGGGACGCTCAAAGAGAAATTACAGACTGGAATACCGGGACACAAATGACAACCGGGACACAGGGAATATAAATGACGACCAGGACACAGGTATTTAAGAATATCGTTCAAAGACAAATTTTTAATTGTAAGAAGATCGTTGAAAGAGAAATTTCTAATTGTAAAATGACTGAAGAACCTACAATGGCAACACCCGAGGAAGCTGCTCAAAACGAATGTATTCAAGCCGAAGTAGCTGAGTCGGTAAAGCGTTATGTTTCAGGTTCTAGGTCCGAGAGGCTCCAGGTTTGAACCTTGGCTTTAGCATTAATACAAAAGAAGAAAAAAACTAAAAAAGGTAAAAACCACAAAAAAAAACTAAAATGAAAATACTAAAAAAACTAAAAAAGCTAAAAAACTAAAAAAAAGGTAAAAAACTAAAAAAGAAAAAAAAACTAAAAAAACTAAAAAAAAGGTAAAAACTACAAAAAAAAACTAAAAAGAAAAAAACTAAAAGCTAATAAAAAAACTAAAAAAAAAATTAAAAACTGAAAAAGAAAAAAAACTAAATAAAGGAGAAAAAGAAAACTAAAAGCCGGGACACAGTGAATATAAATGACGACCGGGACACTCAAAGAGAAATGACAGAGTGGGACACTGGGACACAAATAACAGCCGGGAGATATAAATGACGACCGGGACACTCAAAGATAAATTACAGACCGGGACATCGGGACACAAATGCCGACCGGGACACAGGAAATATAAATGACGCACGGGACGCTCAAAGAGAAATTACAGACTGGGACACTGGGACACAAATGACGACCGGGATACTGGGAATATAAATGACGACCGGGACACAGGGAATATTCGATTAGCAATCACCATCAATAAAGCTCAAGGGCAATCATTAGAATAATGAGGTATAGATCTGAATACGGATTATTTTCCCATGGACAATTTTATGTTGCATGTTCAAGAGTCGGTAAACCTGACAATCTATTTATATGCACAGGCAATGGGACATGGAAGAATGTTGTATATTCGCAAGTTTTACGTAGTTAAAAACACACACATATATATATATATATATATATATATATATATATATATATATATATATATATATATATATATATATATATATATATATATATATATATATATATATATATATATATATATATATATATATATATATATATATATATACATATATATATATATATATATATATATATATATATATATATATATATATATATATATATATACATATATATATATATCTATAACGAAAAGAGAAATCTTTTCTCTTTTATCTATATTCACAGGTGGGACACAGGGACACAACTACAATGGCGCGTAACTAATATGGCACGTAACGACTTACGCGCGCGGAGGGGCTTGGGGGGGGGGCGCGAAGCGCCCCCACCAACTAGGTGTTGTACCACCAGCTAGTATATATATATATATATATATATATATATATATATATATATATATATATATATATATGCTCCAAATTTATCGTTACTAAGTTATAATTAACAAAATTTATCGGGACAAAATTCCAAATTTATCGTAAAGAGCGAGGATTAGAGGAGGATCAATCCCCCTCATATACGTATAATTTCTATTTGCTTTGAGTTTTAACGTTGCTCCTTACTTTCAGTTGCAAAAACTTGTTTTTTGTATTTAATTTCTGATCGTTTTTCAAGTAATACCAGGAAATCTGGCTAAACCACCGAAGATAAATCCCTCCTCCCCACAAAAATATTCTCTAGGCAATTCAATCCTGGTGAAAATTTATCCCGGACAATTACCTTGACATCTCCAAGCGTAAAATTGAATCGGCAATGAGAAAGCAATACTTAAGAATAATTTTGTAGACGAACTCTGGCAAATTCCCCTTGTGTAAAATTTCTCCTAAAAAATTTACCCCCTGGAAACTACCCTTCCTATTGAAAATTATCCCCGTGCAAAATCTACTAGCAAAAAATCCGCCCCCACGATAAATGTAGACATACTTCCCAATAAAAAATACCACACGTAAACAATGGTCAAATTTTGTAACTCAAAGACTTTTCCCCGCGGACTGTGAGGGGTCCTGACATCTCAAAAGACATAGTTCTTCGGTCATTCAACTATGCTGAACAAAATGCTTATTTCTAAATTTTGACCAGACCATTCTGAAAAAAAGGGCGTGGGTGGGAATCTAGTTACCCTTTAATTTTCCGGGTCACTTAAAAATGGCACTAGAACTTTAAATTTGTGTTCGAATGAACCCTCTTCCGATATTCCAGGACCACTGGGTCGATATGACCCCCCTGGCAAAAAAAAGTAAACAAAAACAAAGAAACACGCATCCGTGATGTTTCTTTTGGCAAAAAAATACAAAATTCCACATTTTTTTGATAGGAGCTTGAAACCTTTACAGTAGGGTTCTCTGAATCCGATGGCGTGCTTTTTGTTATGATTCTTTGACTTTTCAGAGGTTCTCCACTTTTTCGAAAATCAGGCGAATATTCTCAGTTTCTAAACCTTAGAAACTGGCTGAACTTTTCGTTAAGAAGGAATGATGCCAAGGCTATTTAAAAAAATGGATATTTGACCGAGAACTTTTACTGTAAGTATGTTATCGTTTATTATATTCTCTGCTGAAGACGGACCTTAGATATAGGGCCGAAATATCCAAATAGGTTTTGTTGGTTGACTGTCGTGGGAAAAAAGTCTTCATTATTGTCTCTTCTGTTTTCTGTAGTAGTATTCTAAACCTTTGATGGGTAATACTAAACTTAATGACACTTACGCATTTAAAATCAGCATAAGAGTTCGGTTCTTTTGATATAGCTAGGTGCTATATAAAATCTATTTTTCTAGAGTTTCGATTACTATTGACCCAGGTCACTCATTACTTACAGTTCGTTACCAGGAACTGTTTTAAAAAAATTCTCAAAGCAAGGGACAGATGATAAAGAATCTACGACTTGAGAGCCATCTGTTAAAATTATGTAATTTTATATTGGCAACGTTGCTTTTGCAATTGGCAAACAAAAAGGTGCATGCGGTTTGGGAATTAAAGTGAGTTCATTTGTTTTCACTTATTTATGTTATTAACTAAAATCAGTCCACTGTTTTTTACGAAATAACTTTTTAAGCATAGTTTGTTATTAGGTGGGTTTCACATGGCTTGGTCCAGTTGAACTTTTGTAATAGGAAATTACATAGGCTTAAGATTAGGCCTAATTGTTTCAGTAAGATTAATCATTTCCTGGATAGGCCTATTGCTGAATATGTGCATGAATTAGATCTAGGACATTAGCTTAGTCTTTGAAAGAAAAGGAATCATGAAATTCAGAAAGAATACACACAGCCCTTAATGGGGCATCAAATAGCATTTCACTATTGTAGTAGGCTATTTTGCTATTAAGACTACAAGCCTATTAAGAATTTTCATAAAACTCCATAATTTTGCCTAGCTTTAATGCTATCTCTGTGTACCTCATGTTATATTAGAATATGTCAATATATTTAAACAGGGCTACAGTAAAATGAAACTTTCAGGGATGGGTCTACAGGCTGAAGTAGGCCTATGCCACAGGAAGGTATTTTGAAGTACCTACCTCCACTCCCTCTCCCTCTAGATCATCTTGACCATTGATGACCTTTAAAAATATGTGTGT
Source organism: Artemia franciscana (assembly GCF_032884065.1). Taxonomy (NCBI): domain Eukaryota; kingdom Metazoa; phylum Arthropoda; class Branchiopoda; order Anostraca; family Artemiidae; genus Artemia; species Artemia franciscana. The sequence continues at coordinate 1,778,066 of NW_027062617.1, forward strand.
TATAAAAGTGAAACATTCCAAAATAAATCTTCTGCTTCAGTAAAGTACAACAAAATTGTTTTCAGCTTCACAACTTTGCTCAATCCCAATTTATAAAGTTGATTAAATAGAATTAAAATGGAATAGCTCTGTTGAGGTTCTACCAAAGTATTCATGCTTGGTTCTCACATTATAATGGAAAATTTCCAAATACATTTGATAGCTGGGAAATATATTAGATAGTATGTTGGGAGAGTAGCAAATATATTGGAAAGTTGGACTTATAATGAAAAATGTATTTAAATGTTAGAAATATATATGTTACAAAAGTGGAACCTTGGAAAATAGATCTTCTGCTTGAATGAAGTACAACAAAATGGTTTTCAGCTTCACAACTTTGCTAAATCCCAATTTATAAGGTTTTAAAGATATGTAAATATGTTTCCTAAATTTTGAAAAAAAAACATAGATATGGTTCAGAATTCACTCAAATATCAGGAATTGCATTTCCAGAACTTACAGCAGAGAAAAGACAACTGATAGCTGAAAATTAAGGTAAAATGTTGTTTTGTCAAAATTTCAATAGCTATAGACCTGTTATGTAAGCAAATTTCAGGGCCCTTTAGAGGGAGAAGCAGTAGAGGTGGGTACTCTAAATACCTTTGTGGGATATACTTTAGCCTGTAGACCCATCCCCAAAAGTTTCAATTTCCTAACCTAACCCCTTTCTAAGATAACAAAAAGTCGCTAAACTAGAATTTTACCTCTCATTGCAGAACCAAGTCACCTGAGGCCAGCACAGCTACACATGCTCCTCTTCCATCCCAATCTGTCCAAATCCTTCCTCTTTACACCCTCCCAGGAAGTTCTCATTTCCCTGAAACATCCTTTCACCCAAACCAAAGAAAACCTGGTTTTGTTTTGCCCCTGATGGTTGGCCAAAAATGACAATCCTTGGGTATCTCATCCTTCATTTACAGAATGTGCCCTAGCTGTCTCAATCTTTCTCTCATTGTTGCCCTAGCATGCACACTTTTCATACATCCTATTGTTTTAAATACAGTCAGCCAGTTGGGTACCCAAGAGAGTCTGTTGACAATTTCTCTTGAAAACATCTAGCAAATTTTTATCTGTTTTTTGTAGAGTGTCTATGCTTCAGAACCATATTTGATCAATGGCGTCACTATAGCTTCCAATATTCTAATCTTGGTTTGCCGAATTTTCTTGCTATTCTTTCAATTTTCTAACTGTGAAAAAAACACCTGGGTCTTGGCTATTCTACTTTCAACATCTTCACTGTACCCATTATATTTATTAATAGTACTACCAAGGTAAGTGAAGCTATCCACTTGATCAATCTTTTTGTTACCCAGTATCCTCACTTATTCCTAGTCTCAGCAACTTAGTCTTCTTAAGATTAATTTTTAAACCTGTTCTAGCACCCTGAGACTTAGAAAACCTTGAAAAGTTCACTTATTTTGCTCATACTTTCATCAACAATGCTCAAGTCACAAGCATAATCTAAGTCCAGGAAAGTTTTTCTTCCCATTAGATTCCCATGTTGCCTTTCCTGTGCTCATTATGACATAGTCCATGGAAATGATATATATATATATATATATAAATAAGGATAGGACACAACCTTTCTTAACTCCTGATTAAATACAATACCAGCTAATAACCTCATTTCTTATCTTAAATGCAGCAAAATATTTTGGTATAGGAAAGGCCTTTTCTGCCATTTTTAGGCACCTAACTGTGATTTTCCCCAAAATAACCCAGACTTGCCATCAACTGACACTTTTGAGATAGAAGATCAATTTATGAGTATCAATAAATATGCATTGAACTTCCTGGTTACAGAAAAACTAATGCTGCAGTGTAGGGTGTTTGCTCCTGAATAGTTGTTTAGTTTAGTCCATAGAAAATAAATGGTAAATATAGATATCATTATCTTAATTCTTGTTTTAAACTAAGTTGTTTTACTTTATTTTCTATGAAATTATATGGAGTGGTATATAATTGTACATCAGCTATTTTGAAGGATGGATGGTGGGCAGGGTATTGTGGGGGGATCATGTGCCCAAAAGAGTCTATTTCTATGCCTAAATTGTCTAACTCTACATGGGCCTTTGTGTAAATTTAGGTATGGCAATGTGTGCATAGGGGGTGTAGGAGATAGTCTCTCATCCTCCTTCATTTAGACTAAACCTGAATAAAGTGTTTACAGGGTGAAATCTATGTTTTTAGGGAAAAATGAGTCTGGCATTTATTTGATTTTTAAAAAATGGAGTAAGTCATAGGCTTGTCTCATTAATGCTTTATTGATGTATTAGTGCATTATAGCAATTATGAAGAAGGGGCAGTGGATTATTTTGCAAGCAGGGAGTTAAATGCCTCAAGGAGGACATTTTAATAGCCTTACCACTCAGGAAGTTATGATGTTGGTAGACTCCAGAATAAAAATATGACAGACTCTTTCCAGGAACAGTTGAATACTAAACTGGAGAGTTTAAAATTTGACAATGTGGAAGATGGTTGGAACAATTTTAGGAAAACAATTTTGAAGTTGCTGATGGTGTCTTAGGGAAGACAGTTAGAAGTGCAGCTAGGAATATTAGTGAAAAAGCTTTATGTTTAATAGACAAGAGAGGGGGCTTCTACAAGAATTATCTGAGTGATAGATTGTATGAAAACAACATGAACATAAAGTGGAGAAAGCATTAAAAAATATAAACTAAGTAGGTGTGAAGTGCAGGCCTTGGATAAAATTGCCAAGGATCTGGAAGATGCAGCTAGATGGCATAATAGTAAAATATTGTACTGGCATGTTAATAATTAAGAGGGAGTAATCAACTCAAAGCTGATCACTCAGAAATGTCCCTTTCTGTGGAAATTATTTGCTGGAAATTAAAACACCTGATTTTCTTGGAGCCTTATTTCAATACAATCACCCCTGGGAAAAAACAACACATAAACATGTATCTGTGATCTGTCTTCCAGTAAAAACAGCAAAATTCCGTGTTTTTGCAGATATGAGCTTGAACTTCTACAGTAGATTGCTCTGGTAAGCTGAATCTGATGGCATGATTTTCATTAAGATTCCTTTGATTTTTGGGGTGTTTCCCTCTGTTTAAAAAATTAGGCACATTTTATCATACTCATAACTTTTGATAGGTAACACTACTTGATGGATGTCATATATTTGGAATCAGCATAATAAACTGATTCTTTTGATGTATCTATCGATGTTAAAATTCTATTATTTAGGGTTTCAGTTGTTATTGAACTGAGTCACTCCTTACTTGTAGTTTGTTGCCACAAACTGTTTATGATGACACATTCAATTCTATTGATAGGAGAGCTTTAATGAAGATCTTACCATTGTATAATATACTAGGCAAATACATTAAAGTGATTAGTGCTATTTGTCATAATAACACTGCTGCAGTTAAGGTACAAAATAAGGTTAGCAGCTGGTTTTGTATTCAATCAGGAGTTAAGCAGGGTTTTGTTCTATTCCCCTCTATATGGATCATTTTAATGGATTTTGTCTTAAAGAGCACAGGAAAGGCAATGGGTGATCACGGAATGAAATGGAGAGGAATTAGTCCCCTGGACTTACATTATGCTGATGATTTAAGCATCCTAGATGAAAGTTTGAGCAAAATGAATGAAATTTTAAAGGTTTGAGTTCAGGGAAATAGGTTTAAAAATTAATGTTAAGAAGACTAAGTCCCTAAGGCTAGGATTAAGTGAAGATGAAAAAGTGATGTTGAGTAATAAAAAGATAGGTTGGGTGGGCAGCTTCACCTACCTTGGTAGTATTATTAGTAAAGATGGCTGGAGTAGTGAAAATGTTAAAAATAGAATAGCCTGGAGTCAAAGTGTTTTTTCACAGTTAAAAAGAAGTTTGGAAGAGTAGGAAAATACATCTGCCAACCAAGATAAGAATTTTGGAAGCTACAATGATGACAGTGGTTAAATATGGCTCTGAAGCATGGGTGCTCCAAAAAGTGGATGAAGATTCGCTAGATTTTTTCCAGAGGAATTGTCTATGGGTTGTTCTGGGTACCCTGCTGACTAACTGTATTTCAAACAGTAGGCTGTGGCTCAATCCTGCTTTCTAAGGATGTAAGGAGAGAAAGGCTGAGATTGCTTGGGCACATTTTGTGGATGAAGGATGACAGATTGCAAAAAATTGTCCTTTTTGGCTGAACAGAAAGCAGGTTGTCTGTAGTTGGGATGTGAAGATGTCATAAAGAATGATTTAAAGGGAATGAGGACTGCCTAGGATGGTAAAAAGAGGGAAGCTTTGAATAGATAAAGGGGGAGGAGGAGCATGCAAAGCTGTACCTATGGTGAGTTGTAATAGTAGTAGCAATAATTTTCTAGGTCTCATTGGGCTTTCAGATAAATATAGAATGGGTTTTGAGGAATTGTGTTATAATCTCTCCTGTTTTCTGGGAATACTTTGGTCTATCCCCACATCATTCTCTGCAAAGTAAGCTTTAGCAGGAGGAATTTTTCAGGGGGTGAATTCTCTGGGTGAAATTTTTCCTGGAGGTAGAAAGGGTTTTTTCCAGCATGATTTTAAAAAACAATCAGAGCTAAATGTAGAATTAATTCAGCTGAAAGTAAGGAGCAACATCAAATCTTAAAACAATAGTAAATATTCTGTATATAAGCAGGCTTTACCTTCCTCTACCCCTTGCTTATTACATTAAAGTTTAAAGTGCTGCAAAAAAACTTCCTGTCCCATTTAGATGGCCCTTGTATTTAAGCAGTCTCTCTTAAAAAATTGGGAAAGAAGTCAAACTTGGTGTAGAAGGTGAGTGGTAAAGGAAGGAGCAGCCCCTCCCCCTTTGTACACAAAATAATTTCTGTTTGTTTTAAGTTTTAATGTCATTCCTTGTTTTCAGTAGAAAAACTTATATCTTTATTTAATTTCAATTTGAGCCAGCTATGGTCATGATTAAAGGGTTAATTTTTAGCCTATGGTGCTCAAGGTTTAATTTTGAATGTTCCCCTGGAATTTGTGGAAACTAATCGAAAATTCACATTTGAAGATTGAGTTTTACATCTCTTTCTTAGCCAGTGAGAATCAGCCATTTCTTGATGTGTTTATTGGGATTTTTGTATAAACTTCAAAAGCTTGGCTTTAACTAGAATGTATTAAACAGTTGCAAGCATATATTCTATTTGTTTATCAGTGTGGGAAGTATTTAAGATGGGAAATAATTTGTAACTCTTATAGATGAAGCTAAAGCTAGATTGAGCAGTCACACCACTTGAATAATTGTTTTCCTTTGTATCAAATTCCAAGCTTCCAAGGACTGGTCCTCTCTGGAACAGCTTTTCAGCTATAATAATAATATTTATTTATAAGCCACTTATAATAAAAGATAAGACGTGGAGTAAACACTAAAAAAAGAAAAATAAACTACAACAAAAATGGAAATCAACAATAACATTTACATTTTGAGTGGCAATAAAATTTTAACTTGAAGCACTAGTAATTTAATAGATTAGTCAACCAGCAGAATAAATTAGCCGTTCAGTAGAGAAATCTATTGTCCCTTTGGATTTTGCGTGATTAACATAGATTTCGTGATTTGGATTAACGTGAGTTTGGTTGCATTATTTTAGCCTTATTTATATTCACACTTGTTTAACAGAACCAAATTATTTTTCTTGTTTCAGTTACTACATATATAATGGTGATGGAAGATAATCCTAGTCCTCAATATGTTGGATTTGAATTTGTTCGGCAGTATTATACAATGCTTAACAGGGAGCCTCTTTTTGTTCATAGGTAAGATGCTTTAAATTATAGAATATTTGTTCAGTGATTTTTGCTGGTACAGTGCACTCAGTGGGTAACTCCATGCAATACGTATAACAAATAAATTACACTGGGTCACCATGGAGAGACAGAGCTCATGATTGTGGTGATCCCATCAATATTTACAACATAAATAATATTAGTTGAAGATCCAATACCCAAGTCCACAGCCCACCACACAAAGCAGAATGACAAAATAATTACAAAAACTGTTCAACTACTAAACTATTCAATAGTTTATTTAATTAATAAAACATTCAGTTTGAATAAAAATTTAATATAAAAGTGAGAATTTAAAAGTATAAAATACCAGTAGCAAAAATAAGGAAAACTAGACATTAAAGGTGAAAACAATGTTTGAATTAACACAACTACGATATTACTTGGTGAAAATGTAACATTCTTAAAAACATGATATTTTCAAAGAAAATTGGGACCCTGTATTATTTCCCCAAAATCAATGAGATATAGAATTTTTTTATATATATATTTGATAAAGTTCAAACTTTTTTGCTTACTAATCTAATTTTCCTAACTAATAGATTTTTGTCATCTGATAATGTTTTTATAGGTTTTGTTACTATGAAATTGATTGATGTTGCAATTGTGATTAAATTTGCTCCTCCTTTTCTTTATCATAAAATTAAAAATATCTGTCTTTCTTTTTGCTACTTTTTTCATAAGGTTTTGCCAATATAAAAGCTGAGCCAAAGTCTAATGAAATTCTATCAGCATTGAAATATCTATAAAATAACGTCAGGCTTCATAATGTCGAAAACACAGGATGGTTGGCCCCCAACTCCCCATTGCACTTCCTGGGTGAAGGGCCAAGAAACGGAGATCACCGCCGGTAGGGACTGTAAAGTCTAACGCTGTACTCTTTACTTTTACTTTTTTTAATGTCAGGCCTCCCATTGGGTTCACAATTGTGAAAAAACTTCACATTTTTCTTTTTCCGGGCCCATTCAAGCAGGGATTTTCTTACATCCAATAAAGTAGCATGCGGTGAGGTGTGGAAGAATGCCTATTGAAGGTACAAAAAGTTGATGCTCTGGACTTCAGAAGTAGTGTGAGAGCTGCTTGCCGCCATATTGAAGCGAAACCACTAGGTCAAAGTGTCTCTCAGCATTTCTGGTGCCTGCAGCTGAATGATTCGAGTCCTGAGACAAGAACAAGCGACTTTGTGAAAATCGTAGGGTTTGTGCCTTTCCGTGTGAATACTGAAGCTGCTAGTAATGAATGGAACTTGCTCCTGCTGGAACCGAGTTTGCCTAGGAACATGACTTCATCGTAAATATGTTCTGAGACCATACTCGCTATACATGACGTATGAAACCAAAAAAGAAATAATAAGTGGAAAGAAAAAAATCAAATAGGTGAAAAAAACGAGGATTTGATCAGCCAGTAGCAAAATATGAAGACGAAAATCAAGCAAATATTTCGACGAGAACCTCCGCCAATTCGTTCTCAGTGCTCAAAGAAAAAGAAAAAAATCTAACCGTCTGAAGTGAACTCTGCAAGAGGAGCAATGACACTGGTGTCTTTGCTCCTCTTGCAGAGTTCACTTTAGAAGGTTTTTTTTTTTTTTGAGCACTGATAACGACTTGACGACGGAGGTCCCTGTTGAAATATATTTGCTTGATTTTCGTCGTCTTATTTTTGCTACTGGCTCAAAGAGAGACCTAGGCAAACTTTGAGGAGTTCATAAGGAAAGAAGAAGAAAAAAAGATGATGTGATCTGAGAAGAAGACCATTGAACATCTGGAAGTCAGTTGAAAAGAAGAACAGACAAGTAGCAGAAAGGTTTCTTCAAGAAGCTAATGAAGAGCTGACAAAAGCCATAGGTGCCAACGACTGTAAGAATAAGCCTCGCATAAAGTATGATCGAGGTTTTGAGTCGGAAGATGCGCAAAGAAGATGAGGCAGTCAGAGAAGTTGAGCGGATACAGAGCATGGTAACCAACGAAAGTCATCCTTAATTTCGTCATATTTTGTCAAAAGGAAGAAGTAGAGTTGAGTATTTTGTACTGGTGTATTCTTTACTGTTGTATTTTGTGTAAAGGCATTTAACAGAACCCGTGAAAAAAAAAACAAGAAGAATATGTGCAACAGTGATGAAAATACCAACTGCCACTATGTAGGTTCATAATTGGTTGTTGAAAACTAGACAATAACTAAAGACCATTACACATTAAGGAAAATTACATAGAAAAAAACTGCAGCTCTCAATACATTTATTATTCAAACTAATGGATAGTGCACACAGACCGAGTAACAAGCATAATTTTAATTTTCTTGTACCCGAGTCGTCGTGTTGTTGGTACTGATTATGGACTCAAAAGTTGCCCACATTAGTTTCACTAATATAACTTTTCGCCTCTCATCTCTGTTTCCTATATATTACCGAGCTTATATAGTATTAAGTGCTTAATGGCAAAATTTATATATATATATATATATATATATATATATATATATATATATATATATATATATATATATATATATATATATATATTGAATGAGGTTAAGGCCTCATTCAAGTGCTGATCTATATTAATCACTAATATAGGAAAATAGTCTTCCTTTTCTCCTTCTGTCTTTTTTTATGTATGTTTGTGCTGTTGCACTGGTGATTTTTCTTTTCATTATATATATATATATATATATATATATATATATATATTGTTTTATAGTAATAACAAACTTAAACGTGGTGCGCAGTATTTATATTACAATTATCAAAAAATTTTGCGCTTTTTATATGTATTTTATTTTTCCAGGAGCAGCTGTTTGGCATAAACAGTGTTTGTTTGATAATTACTTAGTATGCTCACCAATGTTTCTTTTTAGGTTTTATAGCAATGATTCCTCATTTATCCATGGCGGCTTGAATCCTGGGGATATGAACGCGGAACCAGCCCAAGGACAAGAAGAGATCCACCGTCGTATTGTTTCTCTAAATTTCAGGGATGTGAAAACCAAAATCTTCTTTATCGATGCATGTGAAACACTCAACAAAGGAGTTGTCATTCAGGTAGAATAAACATTTTAAATACATCTCTACGGTGTAAAAATGACAGTGGAAGGAGTGAGGGGGTCTCGTATTACGGAGACCATCTTGGTACTGTTCGGGGTTCATAGGGAGAGGGGAAAAACTGTGAACAAGGGTAATTTTGACAGTTTGGTAGGGCTCTAAAAATTAGATTTCTCCAGGCTGTTCTTAAACTTTTCAATGCACTCAATAGTCTAGATGGGAAGGAAATATTAGTAACCGAGTTTTTACGAAATAACGGATTTGAACTTAGCAGTGAGAAGATATGTCCTGACGTCAAGTCGGTTTTTAGGGTCCATTTTTTCTTATTATTATTTGTCAAAACATCCTTTTGTGTCTTTTGCTCTTCAATTTCATTATCCTTTAATTAAATTTGTAGATTAATAGTCTTGCTCCTATTCATTTTACAATTTGAGTAAATAGCAAAGTGAAAAAAAAAATAAAACAAGAAAGGGATTCTAAGAAATGCAAGGAATGGTATAGAGTAGTAGGTGAAACTCAAATCTGTTTCTGTGTTTGGTTTTCACTCGTTTCGGTTCTTCTTCCATGCCACCAACAAAGGCTTCATAGGATGCTTGAGCTGTCAAACAGCAGTCATTTAGGCCCTCTTCTCTAACTGATTGATTATTATCATTGTTTCTATCAGTCTTGTTAGATGCGTGGAACTGTTTCGCGTAATGCAATACTTAAAAAAAAATCCCGGTATATAATCAGGAAATATTTGCTATAGGTGTTTGATTGTAATGTTCAATAAAACTCTGGTTTAACCCATAAAGGTGGTTCGATACCTTGCCTTAAAGGCTTTCCCTATCTTGTCCATTATATTTTTATTTAGACTTTATAGCCAAACTGTTTAAAATTGATTGGGCGGTCATGATATAACTTGTAGAGCTTTGATAGAATTCGAATGAATGACTGAAAACTAACAGCTGGAGCCTATTTTCCAAGAAATCTTAGAAAAACAATCTAACTTTTCCTTTTTTGTGTCGGAAATAAAGATGTTCAGATTCAATGAAACTTACATTATTAGATGTAATTTTGTGTAATTGTGAATTTTGTGGTGATTTTTTTTTTTGTTTTGTAGAAATATTTATAAGTAAAATTTTTTCACGAAACCAAATTTCGTGACCAAGCCACAGATATTCAATAGCTCTCAATGGCGGCTAGTCCCCCAGAAGAATTTACTCATGGACCCTTTGTCTTTGAGGTGGCCAACTGATTCTGAGGCTCGCAAAATGATTGAGGTACCGAATCCCCTTAAGAATGAGAAGGGGAGAAATGAAAACAATATCGATTGCTGGTTTAATTTTTCCTTCTAGTTTTGCCTTTCAAATCTTTAACTCATCAGGATTGAAAATAAAGGAATTATTCTGCTGATACTTTATGAATTTAAAATTGTTTAAGGGTTTATATGGATTTAATGTAACAACAAAATGTTAGCGGATAAAAAACGGTAGAAATGTAGTTGTACACCAGCAGGCATCTACCATGTTTGATGTTGGTTGTTTCTTTTTATTGGATTAATAAAATTCTATCTTATGTCATCAATCAAGTAACACTACTGCCTGTGCTAGTCGAAATAATAAAAAAGTGCAAGTTATGTACAAAAAGTGGGCAAAAATTTAGAGAAAATGGATGGCGCTGGGAACTAGTCTTCTCTACGCTGCTGATCCTGGGGATGAAGAACATTAAGCGTCCATGCACAACACACGCATTACAGGCTTTCAACGAAAGCCATTATTAGACTTTCAACGAAAAAACAGTCCCGAGATTCCCTTTACTACCCGAGTCAGCCTAGTATAGACCTTGTCCCAGGGACACAGATTTCACAAATTGTTGCTCAAGGTTTAGACTAACACTTTCATGTACGCTAAGGATTAGAATAAATTAAAACTTTCCGACGTTATTAGCATTTTTATGCACCATTTTTTGTCACCTTCTACTTTTTAGTCTCCGCGTTTTGACTCTACAATATAAGAAAAATTCAGAAAGGGTTTCATAAAAATGCATTACAATCCTATTAAGGGGGGTTAATGCCAGAACCGCCTCTCACTCAGTTGAACTATCTGTCTTGGCTTTTTCTACAATTAGCCATGACTTGATGCCCACAACTATTCGATTTTAATTCAAAAATCAACGGGCTCGGTCCGTTGATATCCTCGTTTAAAACGGAATTAAACCATCGTAATTGATCATTTCTTTTTGATCGCAAATTTAAAATAATCAAAGGAGTTTCGCAAGAGGTGATATCAGTCAGACCTTGTCCAAGGGTCTGTTCAAAAAGTCTAGACAGATAGTCCGATTGACTGAGAGGCAAATCCAGCATAAGCCCTTATTGTGATTGCATAAAAATGATGTCAGTTCATTTGTTAATAGATAAGTCTATCTATCATCCGTCCTTGCGTCATTCCTAGTGCAAAACTAAGGTAGATAGTCATAGAACTGAGATAGTCAGATAGTCAGACCTTGGCCAAGGGAGACAATTCAGAAATTATTCTTCAAAATTAACGACCTTAGTCAACGACACTCAACACTGTGCCAAGACGTATTGCAGAGACTTGCCGTCGGCAGACCCTTGGGTTCAGTTTAACTTCCGTTTCTGCATGCTCTCTTTTGTCAGTTTGTTTCTGTAATATTATTTAAAGCATCATAAATCGATGCATTTGTTTTTGATGGCGAGTTTAAAGTAATCCAAGAAGTTTCGCAAGATATGATATCACTTGGTAAATACTAAACGAAATGGAATGTTGATCTCGAGTATGATAAGATTAAGATAATGACTAGTCATTCAATATGATGTGGTATGTTGGTACCATAGCAAGGGCCATTGAAGGAAGTAGGAATGAACACTCTACTAAAGATAGATTGTTAAGAAAAGTCGATTTTTTTTTTGGGGGGGGGAGGGAGGATAGTTTTTACAAAAAATCTTCTGGGTTCAATCTTTCATTTCTTCTGCCAACCTCAGTCATGGTTGACGACTAGATATGCCGTTTTATTTTAGTTGAATTTACCTAATATGACTTGGGTTTTGAAATTGGCTAATATCTGAGAGTTTGAATGTATTATTCGTAGAAATGCAATTTCGGGAGTTTCAAAAGAACAGGGTAAGCAAATTTATAATCGCAGAACGCGTATTAAGTATATATTTTTGGGGGCGGGGATCTGAATTTTTCTTTGGGGGGGGGGCTGAAAATGCTGAATTTATTTTGTTTTAGATTTAACCTCTACAAAAGTTGATTTTCAGGCCACTACTGTCCTCAACCCCTACCTTCAAAATCGTATGATAATTTGTAATATAATCCGTAACCTTGATAAGATCAGCCTTCTTTTATGCACTTTTGGCAAATATACCGCTAAGAGGAAGTAAAACAAATGTCTGGACCATTTTTAAATAAAAACAAGTTTTTGTTTTTATTAGCTTATTTTTTCAAACGTTTACAAAATAAAGTTCTTCTAGGTCATCGGGGAGCTTTCTAACAATGGAATGCCTATGAGAAGATTTATGCAAACATTCGTGTTGGCTACCCAAGCTGCGCGCAAGTACTACGTTAGGAATGACATTTTCAGATATCAGGTAAAAATAAGTTTTGTTGTATTGATAGCTGAATTTTTTAAATTGTGTCAAATAGTCTATCCTTAGGCTTTTTTGGGGCGCACTCCTCGATTGCAACCGGTCCTTTTGCGTGAAAGAGCTGGGTGTAATTCTTTCATATAAGAACCCTTGGCATACATCACGATTATTCCTCTTTACAATTCATGCATAAGGTCTATGTCCAGGTCCTGAATAGACCCTCAAGGACGAGTTGTAGCACCAATCGGTAGCTTTACTATCTGTGAGAGGCTTGATATGGTGTCAATGGCTAGTTTCTACAGGTGCTTCTACCCTCCATCCGATGAGTTACTTCTACAAGAGGACACACCCTGCAAACTGTACTTGAACAACGGATTTGTAAGAAGTTGCACCTCCATTCGGAACGCTATTTAAAAGGAGGTTACTCCCCTTCACTCATCTGTTGATTACAATACAGGAAGTTTAACAGACACAAGTCTAGGGAGCAAACCTAGGTAAACAGTTAACAATTGGGATATCAGGCCTGGACTTTTTAGCGGCCTGGAATTATGAAACTTGTCATCTAAAAAGAGGATAAAATCATGACTTATTGTTATTTGCTATACTGTTTCTGTTGATGTTATTACTACACCAGGGTCGTCAACAGAAGGCAGTTAGTATTGACGGAATTTTTGTATAGCCATCAAAATTTTGACAAATTTTTCTGCTTTATTCTTCTCTGGCGTGAATACTTACAATACTTCAAAATTAACCTTTCTAATTTCACTAATCCAGTTGAGAGTAAGACGCACCCACAACTGCTGAAGACTGGGTGTCCGCGCCAAGTTGGCAGGAATCGGGCAAGTCGAGCTGGGGAATAATTCTACCCCCTATCGAATTTTTTGTGAAATAGGTGTCTGTTTGTTTTTTGTTGTTGTTTTTTTTTTCATTAAAAGTTGCGCAGAGTACTTCATTGCCATTAATTGCCAATAAGATATGGTCTAAAAAGAATTCTAAAAGAACGCTTATACAAAATTTTTGAAATCTGTCCTAAGAACCTGGTCGACCATAAACTTCTGGATTCTTTGTATTCTTCCTGTGGCTAAAATGTTTTCTCTTTTTATCTACTCGTTTGTTGTGGGCTTACTTCCCTTGTCCATTCGAGTTCATTCCTTAAGCTTTGAATATATTGTTGTATGAACAACGCTGGTGATAGACTGCCAAAATTGTGCTTTTTGCCGTTCAGGCTGAGGGGTAACTAAAAGCAGGACGTTCTTGAATGGGGCAGGAGCAGGTCATTTTGTATTTTTGAAGTAAGTAGAAACTTCATACAATAAATAGGGGGGGGGGCTTGTTTAACCGTGTTGGCCTTTGACGGTCTGGTTCTGTGATGTTGATTGTCTAATGTGTATTATTCAATATATATATACAGGTTTAATTGTGTATTTATATCTGTATTTTTTATTTTGTTCTTATGTGAGTATTCTAAAGAAAAATTTCTAAACCAATGTAGCTAGAAAAATAAAAAGTTTATATTAGTCCTGGAATCATTAGAATGGTTTTATAGTTTTGAAATTACTTCCTCCTCCCCCTCCCCGCCGAAAACAACAAAAATCCAGAAAACAGCTTGGAATAAAGTCATACATGGGCTGATCTCAGTGTCCCTTTTCATGAGCAATATTATCAGATACTGAATTTTTAGTAATACTTAACGTCTCTCACACATTTATATTTTTCAAAACATTTTAATGTCATTTTTAAAAATTCCGATACTTGTATTTGTATTAAAACGGCTGACATCAGACTTGACTAAGTTGACGCCACAATTTCAACAAACTAGTAAACGTATATATATATATATATATATATATATATATATATATATATATATATATATATATATATATATATATATATATATATATATTAACGTTATGGGGAGATTTTTGTTTCTATTTTGAAATCCGTTATGGAAATTCTTGGAATAGCGAATTGTCTGTCTAAGCCCTTTTCCTTCTTATTCTGTTGATATAATTATTGATCACTTCTGCTTTATATGTAATACAAAATTGTTAAATATAAACTTATGACCTCAAGAATTTTTTTCTTTTTCCCAACTTAATAAATTGTTGTTTAGTGTATTATTGTTTTCGTTTTTGAAGGCATATTAAACTTCTGCGATTGGGTTATTAATTCTGCATTCTTTTTTCGTATGATAAGTTTATTCTTCGTGTCAACTGATTAAATTCAGATTTGCTGTACGGATCAATTGATATACTCTTATCATAAATATTTTTGGCTTTACACTTTTCTGATACATGTGGTCCATGCAAGTGATAATAGTTCAACTCTGGAACAGATCAAGTGTTTTCTCAGAATATGTATAAAATTCCCTTCTTTTTGATTAATTCATTTTCAAAATGACTGAACGTAAGTGAATATAACCGTCAATGTTAAATTAGCCTCTTTACTACTACTGCTACTACTAATAACTCACTGAAGCACCAAGCCGCCTGAGGCCAACACAGCTACGCACGCTCCTCCTCTAACCTATTCTATTTAAAGCCTCCCTCTTTACACCCTCCCAGGAAGTTCCCATTTCCTTTAAATCTTTATTTATGACATCCTCCCAACCTAGACAAGGACGACCTGCTTTCCGTGTAGCCCTAGACGGTTGGCCAAAAGGGACAATCTTGGGTAATCTGTCATCCTTCATCCGTAGAACGTGGCCTAGCCATCTCAACCTTTCTTTCATTATAGCCCTAGAAAGCGGGATTGAACCACATTTTTCGTACAACCTACTGTTTGAAATACGGTCAGTCAGCCGGGTACCCAGAACAATCCGTTGGCAATTTCTCTGGAAAACATCTAGTAAATTTTTATCTGCTTTTCGGAGTGCCCATGCTTCAGAGCCATATTTGACCACTGTCATCACTGTAGCTTCCAATATTCTAATCTTGGTTTGCAGACATATCTTTCTGTTCTTCCAAACTTTTTTTTTTAACTGTGAAAAAAACACCCTGAGCCTTAGCTAGTCTACTTTTAACATCTTCACTGCTCCCACCATCTTTACTAATAATACTACCAATGTAACTGAAGCTCCCAACCTGATCAATCTTTTCGTTAACCCCTGTGTCACCTTTTCATCTTCACTTATTCCTACCTTAGTGACTTAGTCTTCTGAACATTAATTTTTAATTCTATTTTAGCACCCTGAACTCGCAAAACCTCTAAAAATTCATTCATTTTGCTCACACTTTCATCTAATATGCTTACATCAACATAATTTTAGTCCAGGAGCATTTTTCCTCCCCATTTGATTCCATGGTCTCCAATTGCCTTTCCTGTGCTCCTTAAGACGAAGTCCATCAAAATGATCTATATAAAGGGGGATAGAACACAATCCTGCTTAACTCCTGATTTAATACAAAACCAGTTGCTAACCTCACTTCCTACCTTAACCGCAGCAGTGTTATTCTCGTACATAGCACAAATCACTCTAATGTATTTTTCTGGCATACCATATAACGATAAGACCTTTGTTAACGCTCTTCTATCAACAGAATTGAAAGCTTATTCATAATCGATAAAACTGAGGACCAAAGGTGTGTGACAACGAAGGGACTTCTCAATTATTAACCTAAGAGTGAAAACATGGTCGACACATCCTCTACCTTTTCTAAACCGCATTGTTCTTCCCTTAATACTTTGTCTACAGCGTCTCTCAGTCTAAAAAGTATCATATTACTCAGTAATTTGCTACCTACAGAAACCAGACTAACGTCTCGATAATTACGACACTCACTCTTGTCACCTTTCTTATACAGTGATTTAATTAAGGTTTTCCTAAAATCATTGGGTACTTCCCCTTTTTCAAAAATCATGTTCATAATCTTCAGTAGCTTGTTCCTAACCTCAGAGTCACCATATTTAAGAAACTTATTAATCATACTATCAGCACCTGGAGCCTTATTATCTTTTAATCCTTTTAGTACTGTCGCTAATTCTTCCTCACTAAACAAATCTTCCTTCTCATCCAAGGTATCACAAACTTTTTCATTTTCATCTATATCTTTTCCTGCAACTTTACATTCTCAAAATGTTCCACCCATCCTTCTTTAACTTTTTCCTTATCACTAATTGTGAATTAGCCTCTTTCTTAGGTATTAATTTCGATTAGTGGATTTTGATAACTACTTTTTTTTTATAGGATGAGGTCTTCAACAATGAGGATGCTAGTGACTCTGGACGTGAAGATGTGGAAGATAGAAGTTCTCCCATAGACCAACCCACGCCGGATATCTTTAGTATTCAGGTAAAAAGAACGTTTAAAGTGCAGCAATTGGCATAGTTATTATGATGTATATACAATGTCGATTTCTTGTGATAACGCTTTACCAGAAACTGCAAAGAATTTTATCGCATCCTTTGTTATCTTCAAGAAATACTTATGAGCATTCGGGAAGTATTGATTATTTATCTTGTTCTTGATCCAGAAGATCAAACAGTGAGATATTTGACTAAAGATCAAGCGTCTAAGATTGGGAATATTAAAAGGAAGGGTTTAAAATTGAATTCGAGTTCTTCCTTTGCTACTTAGTTTAAGGTTAGTTTTAACCGGATTCATTTGAAAATATAACGGCACAAATTGACCATGAAATTCGGATACATATGCCTACAGTCCAAGTTTCATTGCCCCATCTATTCTCTTTAGCAATACAAGTTGTAAACTAAATACTCTATTAGAAACCAGTAGACTTCTCGTCTTAGACTCAAGTAGCTCACTAAACCTGCCAAGATTTTCCCAATCTTACCTAGCCCTATTTCATACAGGATCTATCACTCATAGTGGAATTTAAATCTTAATCCTATAACATTGCTCAGTAATAATACCAGTTTTTTAAATTTTCTTTGAAATTTTGAAATGAAATGAGTAGATGTTAAATTTTCAGTATTGCTAGTAATCTTCCAATGTTAAATAGCGTCACTGGATCCAACTAATAAGTTTCCCAATCTCTTTGAAATTATATGGAATGTCAGTAGACGACTTCAAGCAAATTCTACTACAATGGACAGAAGCAATGACTTCTATGTACTGGATTGCTCGTAATTTTAACCTGTGGATTTATTGATTGATATTTCTTTATATCCTGTATAATCACATGCCCGTGCTAGCTTTAAGTAGTTGAAGATAGTAGCTTCGATGGCTTTTTGTTGGCTCTATTTAAATATTTTTCCTTTTTTATTTTGTGTGTTAAGTAAAATGTTGAGTCTAGTTAGCGTGTCTTATATATACGTAAGCTGTTTTATGTTCATTGTTTATTGTACGATAATTTTCAGACAAAACCTCAACCGAATCCTATTGTTGAAACCGAAATGGCTCCTCCTATTGTTAATGGACATGCTACCATTGTTTCCCCTGTTGAAATCCCGACTGTCCCTGAACCGGCTCAACCCATATATCAAAGACAGCCTACACCCGACGTCATTCCCCAAAAAGTGGTTACACCAATAGTTTCACCTCAAGCTGCACCGGTGCAGCAGTTGCCACCAGAAGAGCCCAAGTTTACATCAATCGAATCAGAGACTGGTCCAGAGGCCATTGGTAGCTGGGCTGCAGATTCTGCTACCCAACAGTCTGAGACAGAGATACAACCGGAAGGTACGTCTTTTTCATGATTCTGATATGATACATGACATCAAAGGGTACATCCCACGTAGAGTGGTGATAAACAGAGGTTAAAGAGAAGAGGCTTCGTTACTTTCTGTGTTTAATCATCATTAAATACGGTCTGGACGTATAACGATCTATTTAGGATTGTGATTTGAAAATCTGAAACATTTTTATAAATACTAATTATATTATATTTATAATTGTATATATTATATATAATATATAATTATTTATATTTATTTATATAATTTATGTATATATTTATATAATTTATATATTATATATAATTATAATTGTAATACTAATTATATGAAACTAATACTAATTATAATATACTAATCTGACAATAGTCCAAGGCAAGAACTTCGCTATAAAAAAGAGAAGTAGACTTCATTAATTATGGAATTTCATTAATTTCTATACGGCTAAGACTTATGATGTTCTGCCCATTTTTAATTCTTCTCCGCGTCTAAAATCAGAAATCATTCTATAAACGCGGAACGTATATATTCTAGTGGGTGAGACGTTATTTCTTAAAGTTCGGTGACATGGAAAGCACCCAAAGATGTATAACTTAAGCGCGTAAAATTCTGCCATTTTAATTTAGAACAAAGATGGTGTTTGAAACATATAGTACAGTTATAGAAAGCCTATGTCATACGCTCTGGCTAATCAAGACCATCCGTGGTGGATTTTTGCTCTCTTTTATATGTTAATATTTTAAAATGTGCTGTAATGCCCTTCCTGTCGGTCAAGCAATTGAAGATGCGTAATAAACGCCGTATTTGGGTTTAACGCCTCCTTGTAGATTAATTACCATTAGTTGTGCCTTTCCTTCGCCATTTACGTTAATTATACAAATATATATCTATATATAATAGTACTAATTTATTTTTGCTCTCTGTATAGAACAATAATGTATTAAGAGGAGTGATGAAAAGTAAAATAAAGCAGAAGGGGTGCAAAGCTACGCACGATTGCTTTCCACAAAATTAGATATACGTATACATACATAAATTGTTTACTGATGGTAACGGGAGTAAGCTAAATTTCCTTTAAATAATATTAGGTTCTCCGCATATTTGCCTTTTTTTACTTTTTTCGAATTTCCTTGAGCTTAGACCACACGTTAAAAATGCACACGATGCCTGTTCAGACAATAAATTACTTTTGATGTAACCAAGGAAAAGGAAACCCAGCAAATTACAATAAATATTTCACCCACCTTTTTATTATACACGTGTCCCATTTTATTCCTTAAATGGTTAATAGCCTCATGACTAACCACACGGAGCGATGGACGACCTGTCTGCACTTGAGGTTTGTCGACGAAATACTAAAAGCTCAATTATGACATTTCTTGACGATGTCACACAGGAGGCGTTTTTTGTCAAAGATGAAAGTTGACGCTAATAAATCATCAATTATGACCGTTAATTTTTTAAAACCACCCCCTTCTTTCACAGACCCCATTCCTCCCAAAATCTGTCACATGCACTAAACTACTTGGGGTGACAATTACTGCTGATTTGAAGCGGGATGCCCATGTTGAAATTTCCTAAAACAAGCTTCCCCTTCGGTTTCCCTTCTAAAACTTCTGTTAAAATTTTCTTGACCCCCTGTGTGGCATTTTGGTCTTTCTTCAGAGCGTATTTATAAGATTGAAAATGTCCAAAAACGAGAATCACAAATAGTGAAGAAAAGGTTCCATAACATTATCTACTTGGTAAGTTCAAGCTCATCAGGTTAGCCGAGAGAAGGAACGTTTTATGCCTTCATTTGGGTACCAAGAGCCTTCTGTTTTTCGATTAGGTTCCATCATCCCTGAACCCTACCTTCCCACCCGCAAAAGACCGTCCCGTATAAAATCCCAAAAAGTCCCCAAACTGACACCTATCCCCAATAAACATGAAAGATATCGAAGAATTTTGTTGAGTTATATAACAGCCAGGAAAATTAGTCGTCAATTTTATTGTTATCTACTTATTTCTTCTTTTTGACTTTTTAATTGAGTTTTGACTCATCATATTTTTTATGTATTTTCATAAATTCTATTGTTATCATTTTATTTTTGACTTTTTAACTAGGTGTTGACTCTTTTTTATATGTATTTTGTACAATGAATTATATTTGACGTGAATGTCAAGTTCTTTCGATGATATATGTGAAACAGGCATGTGAAACAGGCCCTTCCTAGTAATTTGAATTATAATGATAGTCCAGTTTTAACTTATAAATTTTCAAAAACTATTGGGCAAATTATTTTTAATTATAATTTAATACTAAAAAGACTAGATAGTGATATAAATTGGAAACCGGTTTGTAATTGTAAGCAACTTGGCCCATTTGTAAATCCTACTTACAAACATGTTATAACAGGGGACTTGTCAATAATAAAGCAAGATGATCTTCAAATTATAATGAATAAAGGGGCTAATTTCCGTCTTTCTCATCATCTGAAACCATCGAGTGTTCTTGATGGCTTGGAAAATTATTTTGATTTATTTATTGATAAGTGGTGTAAGAAAGAGAATAAAAATAAAGAGAGTTTTCAAAGTTGGAAGAATTCAATTATTAGTAGAATAAGAAATAAAATATATTCTAACTTAAAAAATAGTAACACTAAATCATTATTTTATAATGCGAAGATTAAACAAGCAATTGCTAATCTAAAGAATGAATTAGAAATTGTGCCAGTGGATAAAGCTAATAATAATTTTGCCACAAACCGTCAGAAGCTGTATTGTGATATCTTAAAAAGGGAGTTATGCACAACTAATGTTTACGAAAAGGTAAATATAGAGGATGAGAATTTAATTGAAAAGACTGAAGAAATACTTTTTTAAAAATTTTAATATTAAAATAAATGACAATGATAAAAAGTTCTCTTTCCTATATTGGACTGTAAAATTTCATAAGAATCCCCATAAGCCACGGTTTATTTTTGGAGCAGCTAGATGTCCAGCCCACATTGCTGCTACTGAACTCTCTTTAATTTTAAAGGAAATTGTAAATAAACTTAAAACGTATTGTTCTGGTATTAAAAATTTTTCGAATTTTAATCCATATTGGAGTGTTAATAATTCACTGCAGGTGATAGATTCTTTAACAATGGTTTCAGCTAAAAGAATTGAGTCTTTCAATTTTGCGACAATGTATACTAATTTATCACTTAATGTAGTTTGATAATTTAAAAACTTTAATCAAGAAATCTTTCCTCTTATCTAGTAAAAGGTTCTTAAAAATAGACATTTATAATAAAAAAGCTATATGGACAAATTGCTTTAATACTACAGTTAACTTGAGATGTTACAGCTTGGATATGATTTTTGAGTTATTAGAATTTGTTTTATACAATACTTATATAAGATTTGGGGGTGATTTGTACAAACAAATTGTGGGAATTCCCCTGGGGGGAATGCCAGCCCATTTATAGCTGACTTGTTTTTAAGTCAACTAGAATATAAATATATGATGGATAAGAATAATCCAATTAATTTAAAACATGCTTTGTCAAATAATAAAAGATATTTAGATGATATTTTGGTCTTAAATTGTAAGGATTTCATTGATATTTCTAAAAATATATATCCATCAGAGCTTATTCTTGAGCCTAGTCATGGCGCTGGTCATGAAGATCATTTCTTAGATTTAAATATTAATATTTGTGATAATAATAAATTAAGTTTTGAAATGTATAATAAAACGGATGATTTTGATTTTGAAGTGATTAGATTCCCATTCCCTGAAAGTAATATACACTCAAATATCACATATTCAGCGTTTTTCTCACAGTTACTTCGTTATGCAAGGATTTGTAGTAATTATATTGATTTTAAAAATAGATGTAAAATCTTAAGCCAAAAATTGATATCAAGAGGTTTTTCTGCAAATAAATTAACTTGGCAATTTAAAAAATTTAGTTTTCATTATAAAGAACTTTTAAATAAATATCAAAAGAATTATCTAGAAATACTTAAAGAAATTTTCAACTAATTTCGGAGGTTCGAGAAATGTTGTCGCAGCGCCATTTATTTTGAATTGTGTTTCTAATTGAGCGGATTTTCTTAAAAATTAGCCACATGGTAAAGATGAATTCTATAATTGTTTAGTTCATTCAGGTTTTTTGCAATGTGTTAATATTTGTGATTTGGTAAAAATTTATAATATTTAGTTTACCTATTGTTGCTAAAAAGAGAGATATATTAACAGGATAAGCTTGTTTTGGTTTTACTTGGTTGTTTTACATTTGCTGTTTTTTTTTATTTCATAGGCATGTATTTTGGGGGTGATACCTGACACGGGGATGCAATGGATATTCTGTGTAGCCACAACACTGTGCTGGGTAGAGAATTTAGAATGGCGAAACCCTATATAGGCCAGTGTATTCTCCTGATGAGCCCTTATGTTGGGTGTTGCCTCTGAATTATTTGTCTATATTATTTTTTCTATTGTTTGGTAAATAACGACTTATACTTATTGACGACATGGCTGCCTGTCCATGGATTATTCTTTATGGTTGATTGTGTATGGCTATGCTGTTTGACCTATGTGATTGTATGGATGAGTAGGGTTAAGGCCTCATTCAAGTGCTGGTCTATATTAATCACTAATTTAGGAAAACAGTTCTCCTTCTGTCTCTCTCTTTTTTTTTTTTTTTTTTTTTTTTTTTTTGTGTTTGTGCTGTTGCATTGGTGATTTCTCTTTTCATGATATATATATATATATATATATATATATTTACTAGTGCTTGTTTGACGTAAAACTAAAATTCGACAACTATGCTGTGATAGAAATTTTCAAAATAATAATTTATTCTATTTATTCAAGTGTGACAGCCATTCTCTTAACGTATTTTTTATTATATTTTCCTTTGAAATTACAGAACCTATCCCAATTGTGCACTAGCTGATTGATATCTTCTTTATTAAAGTTTGTTACCTATGATTTCAACTGCTTGTTTTTGGGTGGTGGAGGGATGACCCAAGCCCTGGCTTTTTGTCTCTGATCGTTCCCTCTTCAAAACAATTCGAAGAAAGCAGAAAAATGTCTTCTGTAATTGATGTACGATAAGATAAGATTTTCGAACGATAAGATTTTATTCTTAAAAAATGGACTGTCACATGCCCAGGTGGGCCGAATTCCAAATTCACAGTGAAAAAGAGAAAGAAAAAAAAAACACGTCGAAAAGCAGGTAATAGAGAAGAGGGGAAAACCATTTGACATGATAAACTATTGAAGGATTGAAGCAGAAATTCGTATGCAAAAATTGTCTGATAGTATAGTCAGAAACCAGATTACTTATAAAAAAAAAAATAATAAATGGAGTTTGGCATAATTGTGGTTTGAGGGTTGGTATGGGAAGAGACAAAATTTTCTACTTATTTTGCTACAATTGTTTTTTTGTAAGAGGATCTGGTTTGTTGTTAGTTTTTTTTTTTTAATAAATGATATTGGTCGACTGCGATTAAAGGAGACTGTACGAATACGGTGGTAATCACTTTGTGTTTCCGCATTGGTTGCTCCTGCTTAACCTCCTTCTGAAAATGCCATCTTGATGTATGTTCCCCTCGAAAATTACAGAAAAGCTATTTTTGTGTTACTTTTATCTTCTGTCGTGACAAACTGTATACAACTTTGAAGAGTTGAATTCATTTTTTTTTTCACTTTGATGGATGCCAAGGGTTATTCAAGTAAACCTATTAAATGTATAAAAAAAAAGCTGAGTTAAGTTTATGCACTAACTGAGTATAACTTAACGTTTTTGATTTTTTTTTTATAATTTCAGTGCTAATAAAAAGATTATTGGGACTATCTATCCCAGTGTAGGAACTTTGCATTTATTTTTGGTTTTCTTAGTTTATCAGTCATGGCAATCCTAAAGGTGTAAAGTAACATGGTATAAATTTTGGAGAGCAGAAAATCTGTAAAATGTGTTTTTTTTTCTGTCATTGAGGAAGAGTTGTCTGCGGAGTGAATGTTGTTTAAGCGTCCAAGATACAATAAACCCATAGTTCTGATTGATTGAAAGCTTTATTTCCTAACCAGTTTTAAGAACGACCAAAGAGGATTTGACGCGTCTTCGAAAAAAAAACGAAAATTATACATTTCTTAAACCATGCAAGATAATAGAAAGTGACGTGGACCAATCGATAGGACTTGTCTTGCTTGGAGGGGGGAGGGAGAAAAGATGAGAATATATATATATATATATATATATATATATATATATATATATATATATATATATATATATATATATATATATATATATATATATATATATATATATATATATATATATATATGTTGAGGCTGATATATTCAGTCCTTCGCGGGTTGTTTGTGAATTTGGACAAAGCAATGTTTGATACATTTGGCTTTCACAATAATGCTCAGCAATGTGTGTAAGCAAACAAGGACAAAAATGAGGCAGGAGTGCCGGTTCTGTTTGGCAGCCAGCCGGAACTGGCTGTGCCGGTTCTGGCGACTGACTAAACTTTATTGGAGCTCACTTAAAATGTTATTGTCTTTAAAACATTTTTGTGTCACTTCTTTCTGCTTGGATATTCCTGTTTCAGTTCATCTGAAGCTACCAAATATTTAACATCTAATCTTGACATTTATTTCCAGTGGAAGCAGCCTCGACTAATGAACCAAAAACATTTGCTAATTTGTTCAAAAGTGGCGCTCACCATGGACTACCGCCAACGGCACCGCCACCTTTCTCTTCTGTCAATCAAGTAAGCCTTTTCGAGATAACGTCACTTGAGATCTCTAAGTCTAAATTTTAGCCAAATCTGAATATATGCTAAGAACTGTTTCCAGCACTTACGCAATTTATAAACGGATTAATAATTGTAATAGAAAATACTAGAAATAACTAAATTAAGCATGAAAATACTAAATTAAGCACTAAATACTAAAAATACTAAAATACAGAAAATACTAAAATTAAGCATGAAAGCTGAAATCTGTCTTTGGGAAAAAAAAATTTCACAGTTTGGTCATTACACTTTTTTTTTTTTTTTTTTTTTTTTTTAATAGTAGGTTCTGAATTTTTTTTTTTATCATGTTTTTAGTAGATTTCTTCCCTTTTATGGTGTACTTAGTGATTAACAGATGTAAATGGTGTTATTTCAGTTTTCTGAGAAATTTCGCAAGGCTGGATTTTTTGTTGTATTTTTTCTTTTTTTATTTTTATCCCAATCTCCTTCATTTTCTTCTGTTTTCGTCATCACTTCTTTTCATGTTTTCTTTTTATCTCACTTCCTTTTGGCCTTTTCTTGGCTCTTAATGTTTGAACGTAAATATGAATTTCGTAACAAGAACCTGGTTAACCGAGGTTTTGGTCAGTCCGCAAAAAAACAAAACAACTTTATAAATTGGAGTGTTAACTATGAGTCAGCTAATGTGTGCTCATGTGTTATGTTTTTATGGTATGGTTGGATACCTAGATCTAAAAAGAGGTAAATTGAAGGCAAGCGATTTGTTTTGTGAACAGCTTAATAAAAAACCAAACAATATATCAATCAAATGTGCCTTAGATCTTGAAACAATGAGAAATTTTATTTAACAAAACGGGTTTGTGAATAGCTCAATAACAACCAAGTGTGAACAACAAAATAAGTAACATCTATAAATTGGGTTTAGCTATCTTCTTATCTATGAGCCAGTTAGTACGGGATAAAAGTTACGAATGGGTGATATAGTTTGACCCTAAGATCCAAAAACAAAGATTTAGTCTGTGAACAGCTCATTAATGACCAAACCAATGGACACGAAATGTGAACAACAAATATAAATATATATATATATATATATATATATATATATATATATATATATATAAATATATATATATATATATAAATATATAAATTCGAATCTTAGCTATGAGTCAGTTAGGGGGTGGGGAAGGGGTTAAATATATGAGCTAATGATAAGGTTTGCCTCTAAGGTCAAAAAACAAATATTTGGTCTTGATCAGCAACCATTGGAAAACCAAATGTAAATAGCAGAATAAATATCAACTATAAATTTTAACTATGAGTGAGTTAGTGTAGATAACAAATCAGTTGTGTGGTTTGATCCTTAGATCTAAAAATAATTTAAATATGCAGTTAGCCGACTTGGTTTGTTAACAGCTCAAACAAAGTTTGAACTTTGAATTCAAAATCAACCATACCTTTCCTGTTTTCAGGTTACCCCTCTAACTGTCGATTCTCCCCCAGCAGCAGATATAGCATCAATGCCCCCTCAGCCCCAAAGAGCTGCCCGCGGAGTACGGCCCACTCGTGGATATAGGGATAAAGAGGGGAAAGCTGATAAAGAGCCATGGGAAAGGCCGTCAAGCAGAACTTCAAATGATGAGGTCGAGTATAGAAACATGAATGGACGTAAGTTTTTCTCTTTTTTGTCTTATCTTTCATAATATTAAAAGAAAGTAAATCAGTTTGCACCTTACTTGCAAAAGGGACTAGATAATAGCTAAAATACCTATTTACAATCAGATTTTTTGGATTCTTATTTGTAGAATATCATGATCAGATTTGATTAAATACCCGAGAACCACTAAATTCATTTCATTTTTTTCAACTAATATGCACAAAAATGCTATAATTTTCACTTCTTAATATTTTTGGGAAATTAAAATTCCCTTTAGTTTTTGAATTTTTGACTGAATACTGTCTACTTCTGAGAATGTTACAAAAAAATCGTACTATTACCCATAGCAGAGTCGTAGTGTTTTCTACCAATTCTGCCTTGAACTGAATTCTAGCTGCCGTCAGAAAGGGTCGCTGTTTTATCCAAAGTCGGTCGCTTCTGACATTGGATTTATTTCATCTTAGTTCACTATTTTCATCATATTGTAATTAAAACGAATACATAGGTTTTTTTTCCATTTTCTAGTATGAAAAAAATATCAAGTGTGTAAAGTTATTGGCTTCAGTAGTGCCTTGCGGTAATGAGCATAACATTAGTTCTCTAATTTTTTTTCCACCTTCGATGTCTCTAAACCAAGAGTGCATCTAGGAATTATTTTTCGAGGGTGGGGGGGGGGGGAAGAAATTTTTTAGACACATCACAAATTTGTTTATATGCTTTTTTGGTTAAATATTTGCGAGTCGGGTCCAAATTTTGGAGGAAGGGTGTTGGGGGGGTTCAAACCCTGTAACCCCTTTCCCCCTCAATGCGGCTTTGCCTCAAGTCCAAAAATTTAATCGGAGTTTGTGAGGTTTGCAAAAGACTTATTTGCAAATTTTGCTTTTTTTAAAATTTAAAGAAGTCTCCTGAAACAGACTGGGTAATTTCTTGGATAGACGAACCTTTGGTGGATAACCAGATTAAAAACACTTGCTATCAACAGGGCTGAAAAGTAAAATAGGGTATGGGAGGGGCTTCTTGTCGTCCAAGTATCTTAAACAGTTCCTTGCCGGAAGTTTTGTGTAGCTTTGTTTAACGGCTCCAACATTTATTGGGTTTGACGAGTGTTTTTTTAAAGTTGTAATTCCTATTCTCATTCCCACTTAATAAATTTGTTCTGTATATGTCTATATCAACGCCTATGAAAGGTTTTCGACCACACTGATTCCAATGGTACACTTTTTATTTCAATCTTGACGCCATTTTCTAGGGGTTTCCGTATTTTCTTTCAAGTCACCATAAGTTTCTTTTTGTTATAAATTTTACTTTTATTTATAACCGAAATAATATTTACCATTTCTGAATCAGTGATAGATGGCATTTTTTTTTTCTCATCCGGCAGTTTTTTTTTTCAAAACGTGTTTTTCAACTTTTGGTTACTATGGGCTGTGGTTCGCCTCTTATTAGGTTGCTGCGCCTGCTGTAACCATGATACTGCCTAAAGTGCTGATTTTGTCCTCTAGTTTTGTCCCGGGGATAAAAAGAACAACGTCTGCTAATCCCTAGTTAAAATTTGTTAAATTGGACGCTATTTTCATTCTTTAAAAGTTAGAAAATGGATTTTCTGGTGTTTTATGTTTATTGCAGCCGAATCATGTGTTTGCTGTTGCTTGTACACCAATAAAATAAAAAGTATTAGTTTTAAGAAAGGGACATCCAGTTTCTGTTCTTGTCTAGATCAACAATGCTCTAGGCTGCTCCTTTGCTTGAAAAAAATGTAACATCCTTTTAGCAGGGGTGCTAATAAGGAGTGGCGGGGGGCAATCCATCCCTCTCCTCCTTTGATTATGAAAATTTGTGTGCTTTTTGGTTATTTTATTAAAAGATCAAGAATAAGCAAAATCCCCCCATCCCCCAAATTATGAGTTTTTAAAATCTTCATATTAAAAAAATATCGCTCTCCCCTCTTACATTTCTGTGAATTGGTGCCCTTGAATTCTAAATTATTATTGGCTTAAAAATACTTTCTTTTAAAGGAATAAATAAAGAGCTAAGATCATTGAAAGTGATTTTGAAAAGGGCTAGGTGTTTGGTTAGGGCTAGTTAGATGGTTTGGTTAGGGATTTAGCGTTAAGTTCAATCACTGGTTTTTTTCAGTTGGTGGCCGTCTTGATGACAGGGATAACAAGCGTATGGGACAAATGAAACCTGGTGGAAGAGATTGGAATTTCCAAGACTCTCATCAAGTTTTTGTTGGCAACATACCACCAAGTATTGTGGAATCAGATTTAAAGGTATTTCCTCATAGTAGATTTCAAAATTTTTCTATCATCAAATCTTATAGATTTTGCGGTCTTCCTATGGCAGTGCTGAGTCTCAGATATAAGTATGAAAATCCTATTGGGATACGCTAAGATTGTAACTAATAGAGGGTAACCGAACAGACGTGCGTTAACCCAGTTTGATCATACAATCTGTCATCATTCTGTTCTTTTGGCCTCTGGAATTTTTCCCATTCTTGAGAAAAAAAAGAGAAACCGCATAAGTTATTTTAGGTTTCGTTAATTTTTTTTTGTTTCTTCCCCTTTAGGCAAAAATCGGTTTTTTATTAGAAACTTTGGTAAAATTCTAGTTAATTGACTTCTTGCTATCTCGGAAAGGGTTTAGGTTAGGAAAATGGAACTTTCAGGGATGGGTCTACAGGCTAAAGTATGTTCCGGGAAGGTATTTTAAAGTAACCTCCACTCCTTCTCCCTCTAGAGGGCCCTGAAATTTGCCTACAAGACAGGTACATACCTATTGAAATTTTGACAAAACAACATTTTACCTTAATTTTCAGTTACTAGTTGCTTTTTTTGAAAATGCAATTCCTGTTATTTGAGTAGAATTTTGAGCCATATCAATGTTTTTTTTCTCTTCAAAATTTAGGAAATGTATTTGCATATCTTTTAAAACCTTATAAAATGGAATTGAGCAAAGTTATGAAGCTGAAAACAATTTTGTTGTACTTCAATTAAGCATAAGATCTATTTTGCAAGGTTTCACTTTTATAACACACATATATTTAAAGGTCAACAAAGGTCAGTGCCCTCTAGAGGGAGAAAAAGTGGAGGTAGTTGCTTCAAAATACCTTCCCGGGACATACTTTAGTCTGTAGATTCATCCCTGAAAGTTTCATTTTCCTAACCTAAACCCTTTCTGAGATAGCAAGAAGTCAATTAACTAGAATTTTACCGAAAGTTTCTAGTTGCTGATTTTGTAATATAACTGGAAATAGCACAGATGACTTTCAACCAGAGCTTGCGTCCGTGTTCCTCTGCACTACTGACTTGCCAGGTCTTTTTTAAGTTGTTTTTTCTTCCTTCTCTTTTTCGGTTGTTTTTTGCTCTCTATTTTTTTGTGTGGGCATATGCATTATTCAACGTATTATCCTGTTGTGTAGTGTGGGTGAATAATCAACAATAATAGCTGTGAAACGTATCGTTTGATCTGGTAACGTCACTAGGAATTTGATTGTAACGTCAAAAAGGATTTTATCTGTAAAGAAAATAATTTCAAAGCTTTGACTTAGTGGCAACTGTAGAAGGGTTGCACTATGATAGAAGTGCATATAGGGCATATAGGGCACTACAGGAACTACGAACAACGAGTAGTTACTTCCTGTTTACTTGGTCTAGTACCGACATCTTTACTATAGATGCCATTACTATTAAGTTCGCGTCCACTAGGTGTATGTCAGAAGGTTTTTGTGTCTGAAGTACTTTTTTTTCTTTTTTTTAACACGGAGTCAAAATCAAGCGAAGTTAAAATGGATAGAACTCATTTTTTTCAAATAAGTTAGCAAATTATTTTCTTTAACTTTTATTTTACACTGCTATAAAAGTTTAACCACCAACCCCAAAAACACGAAGAAAAGAATTAAAAGAAATATAAAATAGAACCTATGGAAAATTCAGCTATATTTTGGAATATAGATAGAATATCCCAATTTTTTCTTCTTTTTTGTAATTTTCGTTTGTCATACTTTGCCCTGTGCTGCTCAATTTTACATATGGTTTTTTTTTTTGGGGGGGGGGGGCAAAAATCGTATTACTTCAATGGTGTTTATGCTCTTTACTACCTAGTTTGTTTTGGTTTCAGGAACGGTTCAGAATTACTCGGATTCAGCTATAACACATAGCTTATATTTATTTGTGGATGTGGAATCATGCTATTTGTTAAGTCTCCATTCCCGATTTTGCTTTAAAAACAAAATCTGAACAAGCTCAATAAGTTTAATTTTTTCTTAGTATTGCTTCAAGTTTTGGTTTTGGCACTGATTTTATTTTTACCCTTTAATCAGGAATGTTTTGGAGCTATTGCGAAAGTGGTTGCTGTAAAAATCAATTCCTCAACACGCAGTGCAGCCAACTATGGATTTGTTGCTTTTGAGACGGCTGAAATTGTTCAACAAGTACTAAACAAAAGAGTAAGTTCACGTTCCAAATTTTAGTCAGCTACCTCTTATATTTTCTTCACTTTTTTATTGTGCTTTTTTCGAAATTTTAGACGGATAGATGTATTAGGTTTATTACATTTTTTTTATCCCCTGACCAAAAGGAAGTCACACGCTAGGCGCAGGGACTGATCATCACATTCTCACCACTTAAGAGGCTACTGTTGCGCGGTGCGATGTTTAGGCAAAACCCCCACCACCTATTCCAATCATTGGTGAATTCACTGTTTTCATATTAGTAAAACTTGGGTTGGGATGGGCCCTGGAATGACCCTGGCCAATCCGATAAATGAGAATTTCAAATCTGCGGACTTGTGAATAACATTATCTTTTCAGTGACTTATATCAGCCGAACAAAAATAGATTTTAACAAGAGCTTGATATATATATATATATATATATATATATATATATATATATATATATATATATATATATATATATATATATATTTAGTTGGATGTAAAAGATAGAAGAAACCATATTAATTACAGACAAATTCAAAGGTGGAAAGATTCAATCAAAATCACTTACTGTGAAAGATAGGCTATACAATAAACATAAGGTTTTATCTGTGGTAAGAACTGTTAAGTGTTTCTTGCCATTGGCAGTGTTTTTATGGCACTTGGTATTAACCAAGTGACATATAGCAATCGCAAATTCTGTCGGTCCCGGTTTTGCTACTTTAGGCACTTCCAGGTAAGCTAGGACGATGAAATTTGGTAATTCTGAAAAATTAGAAAAAATGAGTTATTTTTAACTTACGAACGGGTGATTGGATCTCAATGAATTTTGATATTTAGAAGGATATCGTGTTTCAGAGCTCTTATTTTAAATCCCGAACAGATCTGGTGACATTGGGGAGGGGTTGGGAGGGGGAAACCTAAAACTTAGAAAACACTTGGAGTGGAGGGATCGGGATGAAACTTGGTGGGAAAAATAAGCACAAGCCCTAGATACATAATTGATAACCGGAACGGATCCGCTCTCTTTGGGGTAGTTGGGGGGGGCTAATTCTTAAAAATTAGAAGAAATGAGGTATTTTTAACTTACAAACGAGTGATCGGATCTCAATGAAATTTGATATTTAGAAGGATATCGTGTCTCAGAGCTCTTATTTTAAATCCCGACCGGATCTGGTGACATTGGGGGGGAGGGTTGGGAGGGGGAAACCTAAAACTTGGAAAACACTTAAGAGTGGAGGGATCGGATCCGCTCTCTTTGGGGTAGTTGGGGGGGGGGGTTAATTCTGAAAAATTAAAAAAAACAAGGTATTTTTAACTTACGAACGGGTGATCTAATCTCAATGAAATTTGATATTTAGAAGGATATCGTGTCTCAAAGCTCTTATTTTAAGTTCCTACCGGATCTGGTTACATTGGGGGGAGTTTGGGGTGGGGGAACCTAAAATCATGGAAAACGCTTAGATTGGAGGGATCGGGATGAAACTTGGTGGGAAAAATAAGCAGAAGTCTTAGATACGTGATTTACATAATTGGAACGGATCCGCTCTATTGGGGGGGGGGGGGATTTAATTCTGAAAAATTAGAAAAAATGACGTATTTTTAACTTACGAAGGAGTGATCAGATCTTCATGAAACTTCATATTTAGAAGGACCTAGTGACTCAGATCTCTTATTTCAAATCTCAACCGGACCCAGCGTAATTTGGGGGGGGGGGCAATTGAGGGGAACCGGAAATCTTAGAAAATACTTAAAGCGGTGAGATCAGGATGAAACTGGATGGGAAGAATAAAAACTTGTCTAAGACACACGTGACTGACATAATCGGACCGGATCTGCTCTCTTTGGTGGAGTTGGGGGAGAGGGGTAATTTTAAAAATTGAGGTATTTTGTAACTTACGAAAGGGTGACCAGATCTTAATGAAGTTTGATATTTAGAAGGGTCTTGCGCTTTAAAGCTCTAATTTTAAATTCCGACCAGATCCTGTGACATTGGGGGGAGTTGGAGGGGGAAACCGGAATTCTTGGAAAACGTGAAAATTGGGGTATTTTTATTTTACGAATAGGTGATCGGATCTTAATGAAATTTGATATTTAGAAGGAATTCATGTCTCAGAGCTCTTATTTCAAATCCCGACCAGATCTTTTGACATTGGGGGGAGTTGGAGGGGGAAATCTTGGAAAACACTTGGAGTGGAGGAATCGGGATGAAGCTTGGTGGATAGAATAAGCAAATGCCCTTGATACGTGATTGACGGAACCGTACTGGATTCGCTCTCTTTGGGGGAGTTGGGGGGAGGGGTTCTGTGAATTGGCGAGTTTGGTGTTTCTGGACGTGCTAGGACGATGAAAATTGGTAGGCGTGTCAGGGAGCTGCACAAATTGACTTGATAAAGTCGTTTTCCCAGATTCTACCATCTGGGGGGCTAAAGGGTGAGGAAAAATTTGAAAAAAATTAGGTATTTATAACATACGAGTGGGTGATCGGATCTTAATGAATTTTGATATTTAGAAGGACATCGTGACTCAGAGCTCTTATTTTAAATCCTGACCGGCATTAAGCTCTTATTTTCCTGTTAATCCAATCTATTGATTCATAGAATTTTGCTAGAGCTCATACCATATGATCTCTTGGCTCTTAGCTCTTCTTGCCTCGTCACAAGTGCCATATGAGCTCTTAGCTCTTGTTCAAAGATGCAGTTATTGGCAAATACGAATTATGTTTATCTGTGTTTTATATTTTGTCCAACCAACATATATAATCACGTACCTGACTTCTGTTAAAACCAAGGACTTTTTTTGCATGCTCGCCAATGGTCTGCGTTACACAGATCGTGTTTTTTTTTTTTTTTTTGTCCAACCAACATATATAATAACATATATAATCACGTACCTGACTTCTGTTAAAACTAAGGACTTATTTCGCATACTCGCCAATGGTCTGCGTTACGCAGGTACCGATCTCCTGATTCCCTGCCTTTGGCCTGGAGTACAATGCGTGGTTGGGGGCAAATCATCCGACGTGTCCCGTGTTTTTCCCTCCGATTTCTTGAGGTATCCATTTACAGCTGAGTCAACTCTGGCTTAGCTTACAGAGTCAGACCATTGACCCCCGTTCCTGAACCAAATAACCATCGACACAGGACTCGAACCCCTGAACTCGGGGTTTCAAGTCTGAAGTGATAACCACTCGGCTAATCAACTCAAATTTTAGATGTTATTATTAAAGCACTTGAGAGACTTTTAGCTTTATTACTCAAGTAAATCCCCTAGAACTAAGTTCTGACAGAAAGGACTTGCCACACCGGTCGGTGCATAAGGTGTCGACGACGCCTCTCAAGCGTTTTCGGCGAAAATTTAATCAAGGAATCTTCTTGAGAGCGCTTTTTTTCAAGGCGTCATCCAAGATTTCGGGAAATACCTTGTGATACTTTTTTCCCCTTTTATTAGTGTGAGCTAGGATACTCATTTTAAAGATTGAACAAATACCAAACACATTTTTACCTGATTTTTCGTTTGTTTTTACCACCTCCTTCCATGCATTTTCTTTGGTTCCCATGCTCTTGTATTCTTTATAGTGCTTATCATACAATATAGGATATCGTTTAATGCTTGATATTATTCTTTAAATACCCTTTCTCTTTATCTTCTTAGAAAATATTGCCTCGCTATTCGATTTTTCCCACTTGAGGGTGTTTGGCAACTAGGATTCCAAAGCTTTTGCTTGGGATGTCAGTCGGCTAGCTCTATAGTATTTATTGCACGATTTCCGTATTCATATCTCGTTTAAATTTCAGACAGGCTGAGAAAAGGATGATATAGAGTCCCGAAGGTTCTCCCTGCATACGTGACTCACAAACTCTTCCTCACTCTTTCTCTCCCCTTCACTCTCCTCTCTCTCTATTCAAGGGTTGTGGTTCCGTCATCAGTTTTAGCTTGTAAAGTTGTGAGCATATAGTTTTTGAATTAAGAGGGAAAAAAACAAATAAACGTGTGTTCCCCTTGTTTTCCATTTTCAGAATAGAAAAATCAGATGTGACGAGTGATGGAGAATTAGTTGGTTATGAAATTAGTGTTTTTAATTGGAACTCCCAAATGATGTTTATATTTAAAGCAATTCATAAATTCCTTTCTAAGTTTCTTCTGGCCTCTTCCTTTCTTTAGTACTTTTCCTTTCCAGAAAAAATGTTTCGAAAAGAATAAAAGCTTATAGAAGAGATTCTGAGAAAATAGATTTCACGAGTTTGAAACATAGCTGTGTTAATATTCGAAGACAATGGCCACAGAGAATATCAAAGCTCAAGAATTGATTTTGAGCAATATACATCTCGTATTTTGAGCTCAAGATAGCTACTTTGTTTAATGAGTCTGTAGGGTGTCTCCTCTTCAGCAATCGCGGGACTTTATCTGTTAGGTCTCAAAATTAAATTTTAACATAGCTTATATTTTAATAAAATATAAAAACATATTTAATATATTTTCAATGTAAGTTCTGTTTTTTCACATTTTTACTTTCGTAATAGAAAGGTATGCACTTTGCTTCAGAACGTATAAGACGAGTTTCGTTACTTTTCTTCCTACTTCCCAGTTCGTTTTAGTTCTTATTTGGGTGGCTTTAAATCAGTAGTTTTATTCATGAAAATGGATTATTCAAATGTTTTTCTTTTCTTTTCATAGTTGAGTTGCTGTTGAATTTTCATCCAATGAAAAGAACTCCCCTTACAAAACTTTTGTTTTATTTTAATTCTAATGAATATGCTATTTTTCTTTGTATATGAAAGCAGTTTTAAGCAACATTCGTACTAGAGTATCATCGTCAACTCGAAGAGTAAATATAGCTATCACAAGTTTTTCCCTCTTCTAGCCAATCTACCACAAGAGCCATCAATTCAACGTCGAAGAGAAAACCCAGCGGAGCTCATTTTCGTCGCGGACAGAGAGGCGAGATGAAAGAGGCCCTCCTCGTGGGGGACAACGTTCAGGTAGTGGTGGACCCTATGGCGGTCGAGGGCGCGATGGTGAAAATCGTGGAATGAGAAGAGATGATGAACGAGGTCCTCGTCGAGAAGGTGAAGACAGAGGTCCACGTCGTGATGATAGGGGAGGACGAATGGGAGGAAGGGGCACTGACCGGGGGGGTTTTGGTGCACCAAGGCGTTGACCGTTTTAGTAGTGTTAGGTTAATCAAATTCTCATAATTCTGTCATTTTTGTATCATTGCATGCCAAGTTTGTCGAGTCAATGTTGAGGGTTCCGTTGTTTGAGTGAATATTTCCTCTTCTTTTGATGAAAGATTACATAGTCGGAGTTCGTATTCTTAAGTTCACTTTAACTATCTTTTCTTATTTTAACTAGTAGAAAATAATAATTATAGGCATATTAAATTACAGGCCATCCATTGCGTGCAAAGTGTAGATATCTCTATCTCCTCTTCTTACATTCTATTCCTACTCTTGACTCGACGAGTTTGGTATTTTGTACAAATAAGTATGAATGCTAAATGAAGTTGCTTGTGTTGTGTTTTGTGCGGTAACTGAAAAAAAACCTTGTATTTTTTCATCCTCCTTTTGAGTTGTTACCTCTTATTTTCGTTGTTTATCTATCCTGAGACCATTTGGGATGAAACCCCATTGGATGTCGAATTTGTTCATTTCCAAATGCTAGGTCATTTAACACCATTCAATCAAATATTAAAAAATTATCTGCGTGCTAAAGTTATCTTCTCTTTTGTCTCGTCAAAGGTGATGATGAAGGTCCAAAAATCTGGCCTTCCTTAAAAATAAAAAGTCGAACTCAACTATTGATTATTTTTCATACTTCACTTTGAAATACCTCTTTTTTCCTTTTCTTTTTTTTCCAGTCGTCGTAACTTAGACAGCCATCTATTTTTTATATATTCTTCAAGCGTCTATTGTTGCTTCTTATTACCTCATGAAAATGTCTGATGCTACATTCGTACGGTGGTGAAGGGGGTGAAACCCCTTTATCCCAGGATTTTGAAATTCTTTTTAACTTCTACTGATTGTTCAAAATTTCGAACACCTTGGAACAGGGACGTGCGCATATTTTTTTTCGGGGGGAGGGTATAATTTTTTTTAAATTTAAATAAAAAATTGTGAAGAAATAGAAAAAAAGAATTTGGGAGAAGGTTCTATCCCCAAAGCCCCCCTCCCCTTCCTGTGTACGTCCCTTTCTTAGCCTAATTAAATTTTATTTTTAAGAATGGTTTCTAAGCATTTTGAAGAGTCGCCCCTGTTGTCTAATGCAGGTCGATATCAAGTTGATATTAAGGCAAACGGGTTCTTGGTAGCAAATGCTTTGAAACAAATACACTTTTATAGATTAGTATTTACCTATAAAAGTGGAACATTTAGGTAAAAATGTTCCACTTTTACAATTTATAAAATATAAAAAATATATAATATGTATATAATATATATATATAATATATAATTTATAAAAATATAAAATTTAATACCTTAATTTAGCTCTTTATGTGATCCATAAAATAACTAGCGGTTATTGTATGCTAATAATAAGTAAAAGGGTGAACATTGTAGCTAGTTCTCCCCTTGAAATAATAAGGACAAAATAAATTTAAGATAAAATAATTTTTTTTTGTATTGGGAACGAAAATAATAAATACTGAATTATTCGTGATGATAATCTGTCTCAAGAGCTCATTTGACGACGCGTTAATTGCTAAGGCAGCTTTTTCTTCCCTGTTTTGGTTTAGGGACTCTTACCTTTCTTTTTGTTTCATTAGTTCTCTTTCTTTTTGTGTTTCTCCTTATCCAAGGTCGACTTAAAAAAACAAAAAAAGGCGTCCAAATCGCTGTACGTAGAAGCATCCGAAGAGTGGCGAGTTGCATTTATGTGCGCAGCATTTTAATAAGACTTGTGAAATAATTTTAGTTTCCATAATCTATTTTATTCTATTATTTCTCTATAGAAATTGTATTTATCAAGCTGGTTTAGATTCTTTTTTTTTCTTTTTGAAATTTTAGTCTGGTGTTTGGAAGTGAACAAAACTAAATACTGGTGATTTGATTATAATTAACACACAATAAAAGGAATGGGTTCTCTTGCCGGAGTAGTTGGGCCATGGGTTTACGTAGTGTGTCTCCTTGTCTCTTAGATGAAATTTGCCAGCCATCTCCTTGCAATGTCTATTTCTAGTGAGTCCTAAACGTCTTGTGGCTGATAACATCCCCTTTGAAAATCTGTGGCCTAAATAGTCAATTTTGAGATATCCCTTTTCTCCCAGTGAACAACAATTTCACTGTCGAGATGAAAACAAGTAAATTATGTCTGGTTTTGCAAAATAATGTAGCTAAACTTTTGTGATCGATTTTTTTTTCTAAATAAAGCTTCACTCGTCTTGTTACAAATGTACTTATTTATATGTATCAGTTTAGGATCGTGGAAAGGCTTTGTGCCATCCAGGGTCTTCGAATAAGAAAAGGGCTAAAAGAAATATCATAGTCCTTCGTAAAGGGCTAAAGGAACTGACATAACACTTAAAATGAACCAATAAGAACTCATAATAAAAAAACCAAGAGAATATAACCAAAATACGAATATTTAGTTAAAAAAATCGTATTAATGGAGTAGAGCCACCTG
Source organism: Artemia franciscana (assembly GCF_032884065.1). Taxonomy (NCBI): domain Eukaryota; kingdom Metazoa; phylum Arthropoda; class Branchiopoda; order Anostraca; family Artemiidae; genus Artemia; species Artemia franciscana. Next base: position 1,816,617 of record NW_027062617.1, read on the forward strand.
CCAAGGAACTAACTCAAGGTGTCGGTAAATTAAAGCACGGCTGAGTATTGAGAGGTGATGAGATGATCAATACGGTACCTCATTAGGTTTCACTCTCTAGGGCTATTCTGAAAGAAAGGTTGAGGTGGCTATCCACATTTTATGGATGAGGGAAAACAGATTTCCAAAGATACTCCTTTTTACCTTCCATCCTGGACTAAGCGAAAAGCAGGTCATCCCTAAGTGGGGTGAGAAGAGATTACAAGGGAATTGGAACTTTATTGGGGGGAGTAAAGAATGAAGCTGCGAAAAGATTGGAGTGTAAATGGAGCATGTGCTACTGTATTGGCCTGAGGCGGCTTCTAGCCATAATGGATGGTTAGTGGTGTTAGGAGTAGTTATTAAGTGCCTGCAAAACTGTGTGGATCACATTCTGTGTGTGTATCTGAAAATCAGAGAAAGTTATTGAAAAATGAATAAAATGCATATTCATCTAAGAAAGGAGAGGCATCGAAATATGATAACGGGGGGGAGGGGACATCATTCTTTGAATGCCCCTCCGTAAGTACCCACAAGATGAACAACAATGGCTGTCACCCATCTTGCTCCTGCTCCGACCTTATGTCCTAGGCATGTTGATTGAGGAATACACTGAATGGAGGTAAAAGGTATACATTGTCTTTGTGTATTTGGAAAAAGTCTTCGACTTCATCTATCAAGAGTAAGCATGGGCACTGTTCTGTTTTCCTGAAAAAAGCAGGAAAAAAACAGGGCTTGGATGAAACAGAACAGGTCAACAAAAAACAGAAGACCTGTTTCTGCTCTTTTTTCTTTTTTTGGTAAAACAGAAAATGGCTGTTATGTTAAAAAAACAGCTGTTTTTGAACACCTGTTCAATCCTTAAAGCTTACCTGTTAAAATATAGGGGTTTCCAGCGTTTTGGACATTGTCCGGGCATACTGCTTTCGTCTGATTTAATCGGCGATCAAAAATACCGGTTGGCTCGACACACTTTTAGTAGGTACGCGAAGATACTTTAGAGCGATATCTGGCAGCTCCGGAAAGAATTCTTCGTTTCGAGTCCAAGAAATTTATGGGTCTCCAATCTAAAAACATTAACTTTTAGTCTCTCATCACCTTCTCGTCGGGGTTGCCACTTGCCACGGGTAGTACTTTTCTCTGGGCTTACACTTTTGAGAAAACGCAGCATTATTGCAAAGAAACTTAGACCCTTTGCTTCATATTCTTAATAATTTCTTAAAGTATTCTCTTCTCTTAAATAGGTTTTCAAAGGGATTGAAACATAAGGACGATTCCACTTTTTGATAACTCATTTCAAAAGTTTCAGCCGCTTTGCGGCAGATAATACTTTCTACAACCCATATACTTTCTCTATTATAGAATTTGTTACCATTTCAAACTTTTGTTTAAGAATACGAGTGGGCATGCTTTCGATTATGTAGGCAGTTTTTCGTTTCCTGATAAATATGCACCCCCCCCCCCCTTATTTCCATAAGTTTCTGCCACTGTATTTATACAAATTAGTGAAAAAAGCCTACTGGAAAGGTCTACGTCGTTCTGAAAGATAGGCGTTTCTAGCAGTTTAGTTTCTCCTATGAAATTTTAATGCATATACGGCAGAGCTGCTGACGCTGCAGAAGCATCTAACAATTTTGAAATCTGTATGTCCAAAAATGATTGGAACAAGCTCTCCTGACTGGACTCTACCATAGCTTCAAGGACTTCAGCCGGACAAGGACGAGTTAGAGCGGGTGTCCTTGCGGTTTCTGCAGCATTGCGTGACTACTAGTTGTATATGAAGAAGCGCTTATTAGTACGGTGGCATTGTGCACGGGAGCAAGTACAGTAATATTAGCTTCTAGTATAGTCAATCCATTAGACATAAGCTAGAGACTCCTAATGTAGTCGAACTTTCGTAGAATGTGAAAAAAATTCAACCTCCCTACGTTTTTTGTAGACCCAATCACTTCCAATGTGCTTTTCCGTCGACCTTTCATGTCAAGAGGGACATAAGAACGAAGACCACTCTGTAACATTTTTTAAAGGTACCGTACTGGACAGCGGAATCTTTAGTTTTCTTAATAGTTTTTTTGCAATTTCATCAATATTTGAGCAAGTGTAACGTGTCTTTGGATAGCCTGTGCTGCAACCTCGTTTTCTGACTGAATGTCAGCTCCCCCACTCTTCTCCGTTACTTCACAACCCTGTTCAAGACACTGTATCAGTTTCATCAAATTCTTCAGCAATCTTATCTTCACTTTCGATTTTTCAGACTTAGAATCAGAAAGGCTGTCTGAATCATTTTCACGAGTTGGCTCAACATCTTCAACTTCGTCAGAGGATTACAAACGATCTTCTTCAGGGATATCATTGGCTAAGTTTCGAGTGGAGCAATAGCCATGAGCTCGTGTAAAAGATAAATGAGGACAATATGCAATATATGAAGGTCAGGAAAGTCTTAATAGCCTACAGGCTTTTGGGTCATTGTTCCAAAAATCAGTCATAACACAGAACATCCTATCTGTCAATGAAAACTTTCTAATTACACCTTGTATTGCTGAAAGGATGTTAGTAGCTGTATGAGAATGCTTAAGTCGTTTGAAATATGAAACACAGTGGTACAACTTTTGCTAATTTTTTATCTTACAGGGGTAAAAGGAAATAAAGCCATGTCCTTTTGCAGACCAGCAGTCAAAAGTCAAGCTAGCCTGAGCGGTAGACCTTAAAGCAGTTTTTATGGCACTAGGTATTAACCAAGTGACATATAACAATCGTAAATTCTGTGTGTCCCGGTTTTGCTACTTTAGGCACTTCCAGGTAAGCTAGGACGATGAAATTTTCCCGATTTGACCATCTGGAGGGAGGGAGTGGGGGCCCGTTAATTCGGAAAAATTGAAGTATTTTTAACCTACTAACGGTTGATCATATCTTAATGAAATTTGATGTTTGGAAGGATATCGTGTCTCAGAGCTGTTATTTTAAATCCCGACCGGATATGGTGACATTGGGGGGGATTTGGGAGGGGAAAACCTAAAATCTTTGAAAACACTTAGAGTGGAGGAATCGGGATGAAACTTGGTGGAGTCCTAGATACATGATTGACATAACCGGAACGGATCCGCTTTCTATGGGGTAGTTGGGGGGGGGGGTTAATTTTGAAAAAATGAGGAATTTTTAACTTACGAACGGGTGATCGGATCTCAATGAAATTTGATATTTAGAAGTATGTCGTGTCTCAGAGCTCTTATTTTGAATCCCGACCGGATCGGGTGACATTGGGGGGAGTTTGGTGTGTGGGAACCTAAATCATGGAAAACGTTTAGATTGGAGGGACCGGGATGAAACCGGGTGGTAAAAATAAGCAGAAGTTTTAGATACGTCATTTATATAATTGGAACGGATCTGCTCTATTGGGGAGGGGGGGTTAATATTGAAAAATTAGAAAAAATAACGTATTTTTAACTTACGAAGGAGTGATCGGATCTTCATGAAACTTCATATTTAGAAGGACCTCTTGACTCAGATCTCTTATTTTAAATCTCAACCGGATCCAGTGTCATTGGGGGGGGGCAGTTGGGGGGACCAGAAATCTTAGAAAATACTTAAAGCGGAGAGATCTGGATGGGAAGAATAAAAACCTGTCAAAGATACGTGACTGACATAACCGGACTTTAAATCTTGTGCCTTAAAGCTCTAATTTTAAATTCCGACCAGATCCTGTGACATTGGGGGAGTTGGAGGGGGAAACCGGAATTCTTGGAAAACGTGAAAATTGGGGTATTTTTATCTTACGAATAGGTGATCGGATCTTAACGAAATTTGATATTTAGAAGGAATTCATGTCTCAGGGCTCTGATTTCAAATCCCGATTAGATCTTTTGACATTGTGGGGAGTAGGGAGTTGGAGGGGGAAATATTTGAAAATACTTGGAGTGGAGGAATCGGGATGAAGGTTGGTGGATAGAATAAGCAAATGTCCTTGATACGTGATTGACGTAACCGTACTGGATTCGCTCTCTTTGGGGGAGGGGTTGAGTGATTTGGTGAGTTTGGTGCTTCTGGACGTGCTAGGACGATGGAAACTGGTAGACATGTCAGGGAGCTGCACAAATTGGCTTGATAAAGTCGTTTTCACAGATTCGACCATCTGGGGGGCTAAAGGGAGACGAAAAATTAGAAAAAATAGGTATTTATAACTTACGAGTTGGTGATCGGATCTTAATGAATTTTGATATTTAGAAGGACATCGTGACTCAGAGCTCTTATTTTAAATCCTGACCGGCATTAAGCCTCTGATCTCCCTTTTAAATCAATCTATTGATTCTTTGAATTTTGTTAGAGCTCATACTATATGAGCTCTTGGCTCTTAGCTCTTCTTGCCTCGTCACAAGTGCCATATGAGCTCTTAGCTCTTGTCTTTCTGGCAGCAACAATGATGTGACGATGGATGGTTTGCTAGGATGGTGTTTTTCAACCCCCTGTTGTTTTTTAAATAAGCTGTTTCATATCTGGCTTATCAAACACAGAAAGTGAAAATTCGCCCTTAAACAGTGTTTTGCAGCAGAGATTCTTCAGAGGAGATTGTTTCCATCGATCGAAAACAAAGAATGGTCGTATGTCTGTTCTTCTTGTTCCAAATTTCATTAACCAATTGTCCCTTGTGTCACTTGCTTTGCTATTTGGAGCTTTCTTTAGTGAAGCAGTCAGACCTAATGTCGTTTTTTGCGTTTTGTTTGTGTTTGTTACTTGCTGAACCAGCGACCACTGCTTTATCTTAATGCATATCAGTTGTTTGCTTACCTTTAAGGTGGTATTTAAATGTCGTGGCAGCAGTGGAACTCAGCCTTTAGAGATGCTTTGCAGAAGCTGCACCTGTTGCTTTCTTTGTTTCCTTTTTTGCTTGAGGGTACCCAAATAGATGGCTTCGAAGCTTTGCTTGGAACTTCCAAGTCGTCGTCAGAAGATGAAATGAAGTTTTTCTTAAAATAAAGATTGATTTTAGGATGTTTGTCAAAATTAGAAACACTTTTCAGTAGCCTACCATTTTGATAGTTGCACCTCCACCCAAATGTCTGACCTATTACCTCAGTGGCGTAACTAGGGGAAAAAGATCAATTGCCCCGTGAATGGTTTCGTTGGCACTTCGAACCAAAAAAATTTGTCAGCTAATAAAAGCAAAAAGATTGTTTCCAACTTGGCCTTCTTAAAACTTAGAATCTTTGCAGCACGATATTAATTTTTACAGGAATACTGTTTAGTGATATTTTTTAAATTTCTTGTGCTGTATAGCCTGAAGATTGGCATCCTTTTAAATGAGAAAAGTGTTTCAGTATTTTATAGAATTTTAGTCCTTCCTGAAAATCAGCTAGTTATTCCACTGTTTCAACTCTAAGCTTTTCCTTGAAAGGGTTACCACTGGTTTTTTTTAGAGATTGTTTTATTAGCAACAGAAAAGTATATTTGGCCATCTTGTTATGTTGACGCGACAAACATAAATTTCTACTGGAAAAGACTTCAGTACATTTATGCTCGTCTCTGACTAAGCATTTAAGAAAATTTGCAATTAAAAAATTTATCATGTATAGGCTAGTATGGTTATCAATATAGTAAGTCACTGTTATCTAGCAGTGTAAATTCAGTAAAAATAATTAAATTAAAGTTCTCACGGTTAAAGGTGCAGATTACTTCCCTCTGTAATGTAGGTTGCAGAGGCCCTACCAATAGAACCAGGATATACAGTAATAAATGATTTGTTTATATCCTGCTTCACATAAACAGTATCTGCGCCACTTTGCTGATCAATTGATTAAATAATATACATTAAGAAATAAGTTGTCTTAGTGGAACTGAACTGCACCTTTACCGTTGTCTCATTTACGCACATACCTACTTTCATCTGACTTCTAGGTTCTGATTCTGCCTATCTGCAACAATCTAGCAGAACTATTTGATATGTTGGACACACTGAGTACCATCATTTCACCTACTTCTACTTTATGTCGATGCTCCAGTTCCAAAAATTGTATGGGGCGTAAACACACTTCTCCACAATTCCAAATTATTATTTAAAACACTCTTTCGTAAATTTGTGATTCCCGAACATTTCTTTCTCGTGTCATTAAAATACAGTCGAAAGAGAAGAAAAATAAGTAGGAAAAGAAACAGGACAAAGTATCAATTACAAAAAACAGAAACAGGACAAAGTAGCAATTACAAAAACGGAACAGAGCAGGTAAATATTAAACAGGTCATTGGTTTCTCTTCTTGTTTCTGTTTTTGTGTATGAACAAAACAGGGACTTTGAAAATGGAACGGATAGCAGTGCCCATGTTTAGTCCAGAATCGCTGCGAAAAATTCTCCGTTATTAAAAAATTCAAGATAAACATGTAATTTTTTATTATTGCCCTCTGTGAAAACATTGATTGCCACGTCCGGACTCACGAAGGAAATACAGGTTATTCTCTTGAAATATAAAATAAAAAAAAACAAGTTTTTTTTTTAATTTGAAAGTAAGAAGCAACATTAAAACGAAAAGAAATTTTTCTTTTCTTGAAAGTTTTTTTTTAAATACTTGAAAAACCTTCTTATTCACATTTAGCCAGCCTTTTCTTTCAGAAGTCGTTCTTAAAGAGTTTCGACAAAAGTCCAACTTAAAAGCAAAGAGCGAGGGATTTAAGGAGGGTACAGCCTCCCCTCATATACGGGATAATTTATGTTAATTTTAAGTTTTAATGTTGCTCCTTACTTTAAGTTGAAAAATTAGTTTTCATTTAATTTCTGATCGTTTTTCAGATAATTGCCGGGGAATCCGCCTCCTCTTCCGTGGAAAATTTCATTCTCTCGCGTAAAATCCCTCTGGTGAAATCTTACAAAAGAGAAAAAAGACAAATAAAATTAATCCTGGCAAACTTTCCTCCCCAAGGAAAATTACCCCTCCTGAAAAATGCCTGTATATTTCCCAATAGCCATCCTGGAAGTGGTTTTGTCGAACTGAGTTAAAAACTACATGTTGTGTAAAAAAAACAAAAAAAAAAAACTCCTTCAAATGGTCTAATTGACATTGATGTAAAGCGTCTCTAACTGCCTATATTCTGCCGTTCTCCTTTGCCGAATCGCGTGTTCTTTAAAATAGTCTTACCGAATCACATCCGTTTGGCCGAAAGTTGCTGATTTTCTGAACGAAAATTAGGTACATGGTTCGAAAACCAACGCTCTAGCTATAGCCGATTCTGAGATATGAATGTCAAAATTTCAAACTCTTTTATATCGGGTTTATGGAAAAACAGACTCGGCAAAACTGCTTTCAAGTCACGGTATGTAAATAATGGGCAAATTTCATGACTTACAGCCCTTTCCCTAGGGACTGTGGGAGGTCGTATCATCCCCAGGGGCATAGTTATTGTACTTTGAACTATGCTGAACAAAATGGGTATCTCGAAATTTTGATCGGGAGTCTAAGGAAAAGGGGAAGATGGTAGGAGGTGGGAAGCAAGTTGCCCTCCAATCTTTTTGGAAATATAGAAAGAGTACTAGAGCTTTAATTTTTTTTTTTTGAATGGATCCTCTCCCAATCATCTTGGACCGTCGGTTCCATGCCATCATCCCGGAAAAACAAGTTTCTATGATCCCTCTTCTGGTTAAAATATAAAATTCCACATTTTCGTAAATAGGAGGTTGAGACTTCTAAAGTAGGGTTCTCTGATTTACTGAAATTAACTGTGTGGTTATCATTCAGATGCCTTGGCTTTTTGGGAAAGTATCCCCCTATATTCGAAAATGAGGCAAATTTTTGCACGTTCTTAGCTTTCGAAAATTAGCACTAAACTTAATAAAATTTAGATATTTGGAATCAGGAGAAAGATTTAATTCTTCTAATGTATTAGTAGTTATCTAAATTACTTTTCTAAAGTTTCGAAACTAAGGCAAATTTTTTGAGGCTCGTAGCTTTCGATAATTAGCATTAAACTTAATAAAATTTAGATATTTGGAATCAGGAGAAAGATTTAATTATTCTAATGTATTAGTAGTTATCTAAATTACTTTTCTAAAGTTTCGAAACTAAGGCAAATTTTTTCAGGCACGTAGCTTTCGATAATTAGCATTAAACTTAATAAAATTTAGATATTTGGAATCAGGAGAAAGATTTAATTCTTCTAATGTATTAGTAGTTATCTAAATTACTTTTCTAAAGTTTCGAAACTAAGGCAAATTTTTTCAGGCTCGTAGCTTTCGATAATTAGCATTAAACTTAATAAAATTTAGATATTTGGAATCAGGAGAAAGATTTAATTCTTCTAATGTATTAGTAGTTATCTAAATTACTTTTCTAAAGTTTCGAAACTAAGGCAAATTTTTTCAGGCTCGTAGCTTTCGATAATTAGCATTAAACTTAATAAAATTTAGATATTTGGAATCAGGAGAAAGATTTAATTATTCTAATGTATTAGTAGTTATCTAAATTACTTTTCTAAAGTTTCGAAACTAAGGCAAATTTTTTCAGGCACGTAGCTTTCGATAATTAGCATTAAACTTAATAAAATTTAGATATTTGGAATCAGGAGAAAGATTTAATTCTTCTAATGTATTAGTAGTTATCTAAATTACTTTTCTAAAGTTTCAAAACTAAGGCAAATTTTTTCAGGCTCGTAGCTTTCGATAATTAGCATTAAACTTAATGAATTTTAGATATTTGGAATCAGGAGAAAAATCTAATTCTTCTAATGTATTAATTGTTATCTAAATTACTTTTTTAAAGTTTCGTTGACTATTTGGCTGAGTCGCTCTGTACGGTTCGCTACCACAAACTGTTTGATGGGGAGGCAAAGAGGAGGGTGTCTTCTATGCTTTTATTCATGCAATTGGCTATATACTCCCGGATTAGATGGGGCTTTGGTATCCAAATCTGTAGCCAGCGACTAGCAGATGTTGATTTTGTCGGCAACATCTCTCTGATGGAGGCAAATTCGGGTAGGTTCTAGGATGCTCTTAATGTAAACTGAGAGAAAGCTAGTAAGGGGCATAAAATAAGGAGTTAAAGCAATAGAGCAGGTGGTGGAGTTGAGATGAACCTTGGAAGCGCAAATTTCTTCTCTTCAGTGAAAATTTGTCCTCTTCTACAATAAGCGTCGCTCCAAAATGAAGCTCTAGACGGTAAAACTGGCTTGGCAACGCCTACGACGTTTGATTATTCTTAAGGGAGTTCATTCATAGGTCGAGTTGTATAGAGTCGAATAGTCGAAGAGTCGAATGACGCTATGTAATTTGTTCAAAATTTGAATTATTAGTTACATCAGTAAAGATGCTTGGCATAGGACTGATCACAGAAAGGTCTTATAAATAACATATTTCTTTAAATAGGCTCTATATAAAGATGTTCCAGAAGTATCTCAGGGCTGACTGAACGAATCTTATCATTAAATAAACGCTTTAATTCACGAAAACTAACTTTGTATTCCCCTTTTAAAAATAAATATTCCCTAATTGTTTTATTTGGTTTTATAGATAAAAATATATAATTACTGGTAATTAGTAATCATGTCTATTTTATATAAAATGATATTATAATATAAGAAATAATATAATGCAATATCAATAATATAAATCAATACTAATATATAAGTACATTTAAATTAGTAATTATATTTAGATGTGTTGCTGATATAATATTTTTGCTTCAGAGTAGGAAACATAGTTAGACCTTAGTTTTCAGCATCATTTTGGACGCTTGTTTATCGTCATTCCAGGCAATGTAACGATCCTGTGTCAATTTCAAATTTTTGGTAAACCTACCTGATACTCTAGGTGGGCGCGCCTTTCCAAAAGCTAACACACAAGTATTTGTCTAACACAAAAGAGAGTCATACTTAATCCCGCCGTTTACCCCTACCATTTAACCAAACACTTGGAAAACTAGAGGTCTCACCGTTCGCTTGCGAGTCCAGGGACTTGTTGGTCATGTGTCAATTCTATGACACGGTATTCCACCTTTAGACTACAAGCGGTCGAGCCTATTAGGCTTAGGTCACTTGTTCGCCTGTGAGTCCAAGCAAATTCAGTCCCCCGTTTTGCATACAAGTCCAGTAGACATAATCCGTCACGCGTCAACCCGAAACCAGTCCGATCTTTCATCACTTAGCTTTAAAACTATCTACCTTATTTCTGCCCTAGGAATTATGTATGGACGGATGGATGATAGACTTATCTATCAACAAGGGAAATGATATCATTTCTATGCAATCCTAAAAAAAAGGCTTATGCCAGATTTGCCTCTCACCCGGACTATCTGTCTTGGCTTTTCTTACAATTAGTCATGGCTTGATGCCCGCAACTACTTGATTTTAATAACATATTTTGATATTTTAATTAAAATAAAGTAGTTGCAGGCATTAAGCCATGGCTGATTGCAGAAAAGGCCAATCCAGATAGTCCAGGTGAGAGACAAATCTGGCACAAACCCTTTTTAGGATTGTATAAAAACGATGTTTTTATACGGCACTCCAGTTTTTCGTAAAGAATACGAAATAGAATGGAGCAGGAGTGTGCATAGCTGTGGTGGCCTCAAAAGGCCTGGTGCTGCGGTGAGATGTTAGAAATAGTAGTCATTGCAGTATTTTTTGTTGAGGTGAACGAAATAGTAAACGAAACTCTAAAGAACAGAATTTTGATACTAATAGATACATCAAAAGTATTGAATTTTTATGCTGATTTTAAATATATAAGTTTCATCAAATTTAGTCTTACCTATCAAAAATCTTACCTATAAAAGTTACGAGCCTGAGAAAATGTGCCGTATTTTGGAAAATAGGGGGAAACACCCCTAAAAGGAATAGAATTAAAAAAAAATCACTCCACCTAATTCAGCGTATCAGAGAACCCTACTGCCGAAGTTTCAAGCTTCTATCTACAAACATCTGGAACCTAGTGTTTTTTACCACAAGACCAATCGCGGGTGCGTGTTTATTTGTTTTTTTTTGTATTTTTTCCCAGTTGTGACCTTATCGACCCAGTGGTCCTAGAATTTTGAGAGAGGGCTCATTCTAACAGAAATTAAAATTTCTGGTTCCCTGATTAAGTGACCAAGAAATTGAGGGGCACCTAGGCCCCCTACCACGCTCATTTTTCCCAAAGTCAACAGATCGAAAGCCAAGTTGTTTAACGTAGTTGAAACACATAATAACTATGCCTTTAAGGACGACTTACTCCCCCACAGTCCCTGGGGAGGGGCTGCAAGTTACAAACTTTTACCAGTGTTTACATGCAGTAATGGTTATTGGGAAGTGTACAGACGTTTTCAGGGGATTTTTTTTGGTTGGGGGGGGGTTGAAGGAAGGCGGCTAAGTGGGAGGATCTTTCCTTGGAGGAATTTTTCATTGGGGAAGATAAATTCCATGAAGGGGTTGCAGGATTTCAAGCAAAATAAAAAAAAAACAATGAAAAAATAAATATGAAAAAGTTTTTTGTAACTCGCTCTTCACGCTAAATTATTTTTAGTAGTTTCGGTTATTTATTATACGGCCTTTGTGATTCAAGGGTCACTCTTAAACAATTGGGGAAAAATTTAAGCTTTAGTGTAAAGAGCGAGGTATTAACGAGGGGGCAAACACCTTATATATGTAATAAAAATATATGAATATAGAAGTTCATTACGTAAACACCACAAACAAGAAGAACAATAGGGAATTTTTTTCAAGACAGTGGGAAACCAATTAGAATGAATATTTTGGCCCTATGTCCAAGGGCCATCCTCAGCAATACAAATAAGAAAAAACAACTTACAAGAGGATAAAATCAATATATCCCAAAAATCACTAGAAATCTTTAAAAAGTAAGCACACAAAATAATATGTATGTTGTATTTACCAATAATTTGAAAATTATCCTAAGTTCTGGTAATCCTCCTAAGTTCTGGTAAAGATAAGACTCCAGTTACTCGCCGAAGAGGTGTCTATCAAATACCATGCGACAGTGGCAGATTCTGTGTAGGGAGAACCCACAAGAATTTCGAGAAACACTTAGAACAACATAAAGATGATATCACAAAAGCTTTGAATTCAAATATCACTTCTGTTTCTTTTGATTCTTTTGAAAAAGTATGCACACAAAATAATCTGTATGTTGTATTTAGCAATAATTTGAAAATTATTTATCTCCTAAGTTCTGGTAAAGATAAGACTCCAGTTACTCGCCGAAGAGGTGTCTATCAAATACCATGCGACTGTGGCAGATTCTATGTTAGGAGAACCCACAAGAATTTCGAGAAACACTTAGAACAACATAAAGATGATATCACCAAAGCTCTGAATTCTAAATATTACTTCTGTTTCTTTTGAATGACCCCTGAATCAGAAAGGCCGTAGAATAAATAGTTGAAATTACTAAAAATACTTTAGCATAAAGAGCGAGGTAATTATCTCCTCCTAAATACCTCGCTCTTTATGCTAAAGTATTTTTAGAACCCCTCATATGCGTAATAATCTCTGTTCGTTTTAAGTTTCAATGCTGCTTCTTCCTTTCATTTGAAAAAACGTTTTCATGTTTATTTTTCATTGTTTTCTTATAGTAATGCTAGAGAATCCTGCGCCCTTTTCATTGAATTTTTCTTCCCCCATGACAGATTCCTCCAAGGAAAGATCCTCCAACATAGCCCCCTCTCCTCAGCCCCACCCCCAAACAAAATAAAATCCCCCTGAAAACGTCTGTACACTTCCCAATAACCATTACTATATGTAAACACTGGTCAAAGTTTGTAACTTGCAGCCCCTCCCCCAGGGATTGTTGGGGAGTAAGTCATCCCCAAATACATAGTTATTATGGTTTTCAACTATGCTGAACAAAATGGCTATCTCAAAATTTTGATCCGTTGACTTTGGGAAAAAAATGAGCGTGGGAGGGGGCCTAGATGCCCTCCAATTTTTTTGGTCACTTAAAAAGGGCACTAGAACTTTTCATTTCCGTTAGAATGAGCCCTCTTGCGACATTCTAGGACCACTTGGTCGATACGATGACCCCTGGGGAAAAGAAAAAAAAACAAAAAAAAAAAAAAAAAAAAACAAATAAACACGCACCCGTGATTTGTCTTCTGGCAAAAAATACAAAATTCCACATTTTTGTAGATAGGAGCTTGAAACTTCTACAGTAGCGTTCTCTGATACGCTGAATCTGATGGTGTCATTTTCGCTAAGATCCTACGACTTTTAGGGGGTGTTTCCCCCTATTTTCCTAAATAGGGCAAATTTTCTCAGGCTCGTAACTTTTGATGGGTAAGACTAAACTCGATGAAACTTATATATTTAAATTCAGCATTAAAATGCGATTCTTTTGATGTAGCTATTGATATCAAAATTCAATTTTTTAGAGTTTTGGTTACTATTGAGCCGGGTCGCTCCTTACTACAGTTCGTTACCACGAACTGTTTGATAACAATAAGTAAACAGTGACATAATGCGAGTAACTTGAATCGTTGAGATGCCAACTCGAGCTAGTGGTTCAATCCAAGGGTGTAGCAAATCCTACAGGAAGATAATCTATGATGGTGATTGGGTAACCATTTATGATATGAGCAGTCAGAAGCCAAATCGATTAGCTTTAGTTCCTAATTGTGTTTATTCTTTTAATTGCTATATCGTCAGTCCAATTAATGTATTTGTAAGAGATTTGTTGCAAAAATAGCAATTAATTTCGAAAATGATAAAAAAGAAAATTTTGAATCTATAAATTGGAGATAGTCATTGTAGGTTTTAACTTCAATGCACAAAAAATTCAAAAATATTTAGAGCGAAGTATTTTCATATTCCCACCAAATCAAGTTTTTTTTATGATATCTGCTTTAATATTGACTCATTCAATACGAGAGGTAATATTTCCCTGGATGTTTTACAATGTACAGTTCTCAAATGTAATTTGCCTTTTTTTATTCGACTGACAGTAAATAATAAGAGAACTATTGTCATGCGTCGATCATCTAAGAATTATTTCGGATCCAGGCGAATTATTTTATTTTTGAAAGTTTATTTCCTATTAGAGAATATTCGTTTTGCTGTATAAATTTATGAGTCAATCGAGTATTTTGCCTCTAAAACTGGAAATATGGACTTGATTAGATTTGCTTCCAAAAACTTGGGTCTGCTAACATGCTGTTCAAAACTACTATAGCAACTATCCGATTATCCAACTTCAGCGCAGACATGTCCAAACTACTCTTACCGGCCTAAGACCCAACGCTCTCTGCTTTACTCAATATGTTACTGTGTTAGTTTAGTTATCAATTGATTTAGTTTCCTTTTCCCATATATTCGACTATCCGATCTTGGAAAAACCGAATTTCTCCAATACGTGGCCCATCCGGGTCATATTTTAAAGCCAATAATTTTTAGTGTCTCAAATTAAAAAAAAAAAAAATATGGAGCCATTTTTGGGGTAAAAATATGAATAGAATATTTTTCCGGCTTAAATAGTGTAGGTATAGTAAAACTACATAATGATGTCAGTTGCAACTGGGGTTATTCCTTTAAAATATCTAGCTAAGAAAGAGTCGAAGGCTTTTTCCTATATGTGATATTATCAAAGTTCAATTCTTTGCGAACATATGACTGTAAACAAACATTTAACACTTGATCCACAAAATATATTACCGGCCTCCTTTAACCTGCCGAGGCTGATTAAACTTAAAATGAAGGTGTCTGTTATTTATGTTGGTTTTCTGTAAACCGTAAAATCGAGCTGATTTAACATACCAGGACTATCGAGAAGAAAAAATAGACAGAGTCATAATTGCAGCGGTAGCTACATCCTAGTAAAGAACAAACCGCGGTCCAAAGTAATCCTTATGAGGAAATTCATTCGTTATCAGTACCCAATCATAAAAATGTCCTTGCTGCTAAAAAGTAACTTGCTAATTTAAATTTCGAAGCCTTGAATATTGAAATAGCTAGTCCGCTTGAGATTGTTGAATTTGACGAGAAAGCATATTTACAACAAAATATCCGTTCACAGGGTAAAGAGGTTGAATAAAATTCTTCCCAAGATCGAACTCAGAACCGCCTATAGGGACCAAATCTTGATTCATGCGCCATAACCAATTGGCCGACTTAACATTTTAAAATGTAATATTTAACAATAAGCTAATAAGTTGTTGTTTAAAAAAAAATACAGGGAATAGCCTTCAGGATTTTTTCGGCAAGAGCCTAGTAAAGTAGAAACCATGTTGTCGTCACTTGAACCCTGGCATCTCTTGAACGACCAATTAACATTTTTGACTCTTTTCCATCTTTTCTCACTTGTATGGGAAAAGGGAAAGATTAACTGTTAATAGCATTTAGAAAACTTCTATACCTCTTAGTGTAAAACAGTTGATCTCCATTTTCAGAATGATTTTACGGTGGATTTTTGTGAAATAATGTGGATTCCTCCTCAACACCCCGCTCTTTACACTAAAGGTTGACTCTTTCTCTTAACTCTGCTTTTTAAAACAGTAAGAAACTTTAGCGTAAAGAGCGCGGCGTTAAGGAGGAAGCAGCCCCTTTCATATACGAAGTAATTTCTGTTCGTTTTAAGTTTTAATGCCGCTCCTTACTTTCTGTTAAAAAAAAACTTGTTTTTTTTATTTAATTTCTGAACGTTTTTTAATTAATGCATGTTTTGATTTTGGCTCTCCGCAGATGAATAATTAAAACGAAATTTGCATATTTATTTTGTTAGCTAAATGGCTTTCTCATAGTTTTGATCAAATGATTTTGAGGAAGAAGGAGCGGGGGAGGAGGCCTAGTTGCCCTCCGATTTTTTTGGTTACTTAAAAAGGCAACTAGACCTTTTAATTTTAACGAATGTTTTTGTTAGTAAAAGATACACGTAACTTAAAAATTAGCTTACGTAACGAACTTCTGTACTCTCATGTTTTTATTACGTATGTGAGAGGGTTCAACCCCTCGTCAGTACCTCGCTCTTTACACTAAAGCTTAAATTTTGTCCCAATTTCTTAAGAATGACCCCTGAATGACAAAAGCCATAGAATACATAGTTGAAATTACTAAAAATACTTTAGCGTAAAGAGCGGGGTATTAGGAGGAGGTGAGCCCATCATATGCGTAATAATTTCTGTTCGTTTTAAGTTTTAATGCTTCTCCTTACTTTCAGTTGAAAAAAAATTTTCATATTTATTTTTTATTGTTGTTTTTTAAATAATGCTAGGAAGTCCTGCGCTCCCTTCATGAAAATTTTCTTCTCCCATGATAAATTTCTCAAGAAAAGCTCCCCCAACATATCCCCCTCTTCTCACCCCCCAACCTAAAAATCCCCTGAAAACGTCTGTACACTTCCAAATAACCATTACTATATGTAAGCACTGGTCAAAGTTTGTAACTTGTAGCCCCTCCCAAGGGGATTGTGGGGGAGTAAGTCGTCCCCAAAGACATAGTTATAAGGTTTTTCGACTACGCTGAATAAAATGGATATCTCAGAATTTTGATCCGATGACTTTGGGAAAATAATTAGCGTGGGAGGGGGCCTAGGTGCCCTCTGATTTTTTTGGTCACTTAAAAAGGGCACTAGAACTTTTCATTTCCGTTAGAATGAGCCCTTTCGAAAGACTCTAGATACGATCACCCCTGGGAAAAAAACAACAAACAAACAAACAAATAAACACGCATCCGTGATCTGCCTTCTGGTAAAAAATAGAAAATTCCACATTTTTGTTTATAGGAGCTTGAAACTTCTACAATAGGGTTCTCTGATACGCTGAATCTGATTTTTGTTAAGATTCTATGACTTTTAGGGGTTGTTTCCCCCTATTTTCTGAAATCAGGCAAATTTTCTCAGGCTCGTAACTTTTGATGGGTAAGACTAAACTTATTGAAACTTATATATTTAAAATCAGCATTAAAATGCGATTCTTTTGATTTTAGCTATTGGTATCAAAATTCCATTTTTAGAGTTTTGGTTACTATTGAGCCCGGTCGCTCCTTACTACAGTTCGTTATAACGAAGTGTTTGAAACTCTGATAAACTTTAACAAGTCATTCTCTATTACGTTGTTTTAGGATGTCCTGATAATTTTCTTTTGGGTTCCTCTTTTTCCAAGGGTGGTCTCTACAAATGGATGATTATAGAAAATAGAGAAAAGACTTTTAAGAAAAGGTACTTAAGTATTATACCGCTAAGATACAAGTGCTTCATTAAAATTGAACCTGTTTCTCTGACGCTCAATCCTAATAAAATATCACAAAATATGTTGAGAACGTAACACTTTAGAAAAACATTTGGGCTAAATATTTGCACATTAGGGGGGTGGGTATAAAATGTTTTAGGTATAGTATGACTTCATACTGTCCAAATACTTTACTTCCCCCCTCCCCCTAATATGTGAAATATGTAGCCCAAATCACATGTTTCCCATCAATTCTATCACTTGTCTTTGTCTTGTCTCACGCTTAGCTGAAAGAAATGACGAGTGAAACCGGTTCTACTTAGGTTCTACTTAAATGAAGCACAAGAGTGTTGGCGGTATAATACACAAGCACCAAAAAAAGAAGATCTCTAATTCCCTTCTAAGTTTCAAAAAGATCTTGAATTCATATACTGAAGTTTTCCATCACTCAGTAACGTAGAGCGACAATTTTGATTCAATTTCGGCATTGTTCCAAGCCGTTTTTCTCAGATAACAATATAGTACGCTTAGAACTCTTGCTAAGGAGAGTAACGTACTTGAACGTAGGAGATACTTGTACTTCAAAAACCTTAGAAGACAATAGTTGGTCAAATCCGAGAAAGAATTAAACCCATATACGGGCCAAAGATTATTAAACATGTTAATTTTTATTTTTTTCTACTTATTTTTTTTAATGAATTGCTGGAGTTGTTTCTTAGCCATGAAATCTGATTTTTTTGAATGTTTGTAACTTCCCTTGTAATTGGCTTTGTGAACCTGCTTTGAGACCATCTCCTATTTATGATTACTTTAAGATCCATTCTCATAACCGTCAGAAAAAAAAGTAAAAACCTAATAATAAAATACTTTGGTGGACAAAAGAATAGAGTAAACTTAGTGCCTATAAAGTGTCGAGGAAGAAAAAATTCAATAGTGACCTTTATTTTTTACACTGTATAATTTAGCCCCTACACAAATCGCACCAAACATACACATTTTTCAAGGAAACCTACAAGGTGCTTTCTGTAGAGTAGGGCTGAATGGAAAGCAGGTCGTCCTCGTCTGGGGTGGAGGATGTCGTAAGGAAAAATTTAAAGAAGATGGAAACTTCATGGGAGGCTGTGAATAAGGAAGCTTTGATTTGAAGAGGGAGGCTTTGAATAAATCCGGATGGAGGATGAGCGTGCGTAGCTGTGTTGGCCTCAGGAGGCATGGTGCTTTGGTGAGCTTTTAGTAGTAGTAGTAGTTCAAAATTTATACTGTGTTATATATTGCCTTCTGAATTGCAATAGCCCAAATTTTTCAAAATCAAACAATTCGAGGAATCAAACTGAAGTAACGAGCGATCTTACTTGTACTTGTACTTGTGGCAGGAATCAAGTGTTTCCACCTCGCCCGGCATCGATGATCATAGAGACCTTCTTGGACCATGTTGTTGGATCTTCTGCCAGCTGCTCTGCAAAAGCGAGCCACTGTGTTGACCATTTGTGACCGAATAATCTGAAACCCCCAATTGGTTCAAGGTCTGACTTGGCCAGGTTCCACCAGTTCTTCCTCTGTCCTCCTTGGCATTTCTTCCAGTAACTAATAGGCTCAACTAGAAGTATTTGGCGAGGCAGGTACTCTAGTGGTTTCCGTCAGTACAAAGCTGGAAGCCTAGGTAAGTGAAATGGTTGACATTTTCCAGCTGAACTTGGTTGACAGTTATTTAGAACGGTCCTGTGTCGTGGTTAATAGCCATGAATTTCGTTTTCTCTGTGCTGACTTTCAAGCCAATCAGGTCTGCCCACGCCACAACGCTGTCAAGCATGTTTTGGACTTCTACGGGGTCTGACAGGAGTTAAACATCATCCGCATAATCGAGGTCAGTCAGTGAGAGATTTTGTCCAATCTGCGTTCCTGGATAGGACGATACAGCATTTTCAAGCACCCAATCGATGTAATAATTGAACAGATTCGGACAGAGGAAACATCCTTGTTTTACTCCGAACTCAACTAGAAATTCTTCGGTTTCTTCGCCATAGACTCTAACTCGGCTCACTGACGCGTCATAGTTTGCCTTCATCAGTTCTACAAGCTTCAGCGGCATTCCGTCATTCTCTAGGATCTTAGAAAAGTTTCTGGCGAGTGACAGAGTCGAAGGCGGCAATGAAGTCCAGGAACATCAAGAGCGGGGGTAGGTTGTACCTTTCAAACTGCTGGATAATGAGGCGAAAGGTGAAGATATTATCAGTTCGGCCTCTACCTGGTCGAAAGCTGGCTTGTTTTCCTTGATTTCTTTCCTCCCTTGCCCCTTTGAAGCGGTTCAAGAGTATGATCCCGAATATTTTGACTGCAATGTCTATGAGACGAAACATGCGGTAATTTTTTATTTCGGTTTTGCCTCCTTTCTTATAGAAAGGGAGGATGACTGATGTCTCCCAATCTTTGGAAAAGTGTTGGTCCACCACAGTTATTCGAGAATGCCATGGAGCTGTTCAGCAGTGACCTCAGGGCATTGTTTGTGTTGTTCCGGGGAGAGGCCGTCTTCACCTGTGGCCTTGTGGTTTTTTATTGTCTTGATAGCTTTTAGTTTTTCGGCTCTAGTCGGTGTATCCAGCTCGATATCTTAAGGCTCCTTAAAGACGGATGGTGGGAAGGCATCATGAGCAAATGAAAGGGATGGGTTTAGCAGGAACTGAAAGTGATCTTTCCATCTTACTGAGCGTTCTTTCTGACAAAAAAGGATTTTTCCTGATCTGGTTTTGACTATTTCTGAGACATCAGCTTTCTTACCAACGGAGTCCTTCAGGATCTGGTAAAGCTTGCGGGCATCATGTAAGCGTGCTGCTTTCTCTAACGACTCGCCAGTATCTTCCCACATTTGGTGGCGGTCCAGACGAACAGAGCGTTTCACCTGTCTGTGTAGCTCCTTTGTTTCTTCTTTAGGGTCGCCAATCTTTTAACTTCGCTCACCGACTATTAACAGGGTCCTAGCGGTTATCCAGCATTGTCGTTTGATTTTTGCTCGGCCTAGGATCTCATCGGCAGTCTCTGTCATCACGGTTTTAAAGGTCTCCCATCTCTTATCGGTGGTTAGGTTTACATCAGATCTGAGGGCGTCGAACTGTTTAGTTAGTTCCAAGTTGAGGGCCTGTCGCATTTCTTTATCTTGGAGTTTACCGATATCGAAGCCGACATTGGGCTTGCTTTTTCTTCGAGTTGCAAGACGTAGCAAAATTTTTGCTGCAACGAGCCTGTGGTCAGACCCAGACTGCAACTCTGTGTCCGTGCCGTTGTAAGAGCGAGAGTCCTGCACAGAGCTTCTCCAGCACTGGCGTATAAGAATGAAGTCAGTTTGGGCCTTAGTGACACCGTAATTTGAATGCCAAGTTAAGAGGTGGCTAGGTTTGTGCTGAAATATGGTATTTGTGATAACAAGGTGGTTCATCAAGGCGTAGTTTACCAACCTTTGCCCATTCTCGCATCTGTGACCCTGTCCAAATTTTCCAGGATTTGTCTTGTGGTCTGGTCAGACGGACCAACTCTTGCGTTGAAGTCTCCAGCAACAATCAAGTAATCACGTGTGGCTATAGAAGAAGACAACTGCTGCAGTTCACTGCAGAAATTAACCTTGGTCGCGTCACGGGTGGGGGCATAGGTAGAAAATATCGACACATTTGCAGGGTATCCTTTTAGCCTGATTCTAGCAAGTCTACAAGAGACTGGTTCCCATTTTAGGAGAGCGTTTCTGGTTCTTTGGTTCATGATGAAATCTACTACGTGGAGTACTGAATTATCTTCTACTCTGGAATAGAAAAAGTGGAACTGATGTAGTGTTTCAGGAGCCGTTATAACTATAGAGCCAGAACCGGAAATTCTGGTCTCGGATATGCAAAGTATGTCTATGTTGTACTTCTCCATCCCATGGAAAAGAAAAGCTTGCGTGGCTTCTTGTTTAACGGATCTTACATTCTAGTATCCGATATTTATTATGGATTTTGCCTGTTTAATGACTGTAGTAGGTTTTTCTAGATTTATGGTGTTGAAAGGATTTTTCGACTTCGCCGCCATATTCAAAGTCGTGTTGCCTGCCGGAAACGCCGTAGTATGGTTGGCGAGTTTACTTCTTGACACCCGCGCCAATACGGGGACCGCGTCGCTTGCCGGGGACGCCGTAGCCGTTACAACTTTTCTTCTAGGTCTCAGATCCATCGATTTTTCTTAGGAATAGAGTTGACCGCAAGGTCCCCAGTCTTGTAAGTCACCCGGAGCGCGTTGACCACCAAATCACTCGGCGAGGAGCTCAGTGGTGTTTACACCCTTCAACCGCTTTGAGGTGCACTGCCGGATTTCCTCTGCTGCCTCATTTCTGCTGCCTCATTTCCTGTAACTACCACCACCGCCATGGAAGGGGCTCTTAGAAATTCATGGAAGGGCTTTAAGAAGGGGCTCTAAGCTCTAAGCTCTAAGAAACAGAGTCTTGATAAAAATAGATAAATAAAAAAAAAATCGAATTTTGATGCTTATTCAAAATATATTAAGTTCAAGTTCAAGTTCCTTTTATTACCAATATCCATCCATTTATAAACAAAAAATATCCCAAAGGGCTCAATGGCCCGTTATTTGGGAAAAAAAAAACAACAAAACAAAACATAAATAACTATTAATTACATTCACACTTAAAATATATTTAGAGTCTACTCACCAATCCTCACCCGAGTACAACCGGTCTCCGCACCACCTACTTACAAAAAATAAATAAAAAAAAAAAAATATATATACATCGAGGATCCAACACTCACACCACCCAAATCTAAATAAATAAATTCAATCTAAATAATTAAATAAATAAATTAAATCTTGATAACTAAACAATATAAATAACTGATCAATATTATAATTTAAATTATTTTTTTTTGATTAAAAAATTCTTCAACCGTTTCTTGAAGGATCCTATGGTACAGGACCGTCGAATCCCAACAGGAATGGAATTCCAGGCACGTCCGACAGCAACTATCAGACCAAAGTCCGAGCGCACTGCAGGGGTGGATGGCACTAGCACATCATCCTTGTTTCTAGTTTCATAAGGACTGACATTTCGAACAATTTCAAAAAGCCCGGAAAAACTTGATGGAAGGTCTCCACGGAAATACTGAAACGCAATGAAAGAGAGGTGTAATGTATGAATATCTTTAATCTTCAGAAGTTCAACAGAAATATGGGTGGTAGACTGAAGAACTTTTGCTGCTTTCAGTTGGAGATTATGTAAAGGTGTAAGTACAGATGGAAATGTTGACATCCACACTGACGAGCAGTAGCATAAATAAGGGTAAATAAGAGAGAAATATAATAGACGAAGGATAGAGAAAGGAAAGACTCGCTTCAGCTTTCGAATAATCCCAAGGCCTCGAGAAACCTTTAATCTCATTGACTCAGTATGCCGTTTGAAAGATAGATTTTCATCCAGAAGTATCCCAAGGAATCGAATAAACCGGTCAGCTGGGCGGGATATGGATCCCTTAGATGTTTTAAGCTCTGTCACTGTAGGGCAGCTTTTGCCTATGCGGGAGAATATAAGAAGAAACGATTTTTTTACATTCAAAGCTAACAAATTTGCATCAAACCAACGATATATATTTTCTGCCATCAATTGTAGCTTGAGGATAAGAGATGATTCATCAGGTGCTGCAGCCCCCAGGGTGGTGTCGTCGGCGAATGCAAAGAGTTCTTCATGTTGACCAGGCGTATCCAAGGCTTCAACCACAGCATCTCCTTTCTGGCACAAATGACAACAGAAATCAGATCGTGGGTTGCTAAATAGTCGATAGAGGTCGTTGACATATATGAGGAAAAGGGATGGCCCAAGAACTGAGCCTTGTGGCACTCCATATTCGACTGGAATATGCTCATCAGAAGCTTCAACTGCAATGGATCGGCCAGTTAGGAATGAAGAAAACCAGGACAGAGCTTCTCCACGAACGCCTTGATGCGAGAACTTACCAATAAGTATCTCGTGTGTGAGGCTGTCAAAAGCTTTCTTCACATCAAGGAATATTGCCGCAGGTATAAGGCCGAAGTCTAAAGACTGTCGTACAAAATGAAGAAGCATATTACATGCGTGTTCTGTTGAGCACTTCTCCCGAAAACCAAATTGGTGCCGATGAAAAAACTTCTTCGCGTCTAGGAAACTCAGCAAACGCTTTAGCATAGCCTTTTCAAATATTTTAGAAAAGACGGACAGAAGAGATATAGGCCTATAGTTCTCCGGGTCCTCCTGGTCACCTCCTTTAAATAGTGCTATCACTCGTGCCAACTTGAGACGCTGAGGGAATATTCCGAGCTTGAATGACTGGTTAACTAAGTGGCACAGTGGTGTAATAATTGAGGGAAGAATCTGTTTGATTAATTTGGCCGGAATTTGGTCGAATCCAGATGAAGAATTTTTCAATGACGAAATTATTGTTATCAGTTCTTGCTCCGTAACTGACTCAAGAACCATTGACTTTACACAGGAAGGACCGAGGAACTGCTTCCAAGTTCTAGAACTTGAAGAAGGAACCACACCTAACGCCGTTGTTTTCCCAACCTCAGCAAAAAATTTAGTCATCTGATGTCGTACTTGGTCTTCATCCAAGAAAAGCTGATTCTGAACACTAAGTGATTTAGGGAGCTTTCTAGGTCTTGCCGATGGTTGCGTAACTTCCTTAATTACATCCCAAGTTTTCTTAATATTTTTGCCGCAATCCGCAAACCTTCGGGAAAAATATGTAATTTTAGCTTTTCGAATCAGAGTTTTAAGCATTTTCCGGTATAGTTTAAAAGTCTCTAATTTAGCTTCGCTTGGTCTGTTCCTATACTCTTTCCAAAGGTTCTGTTTTCTCTTTATTGACTTTAGTATTCCAGCTGTAGTCCATGGGGCTATGGGTGTTGATCTCTTAGAAAGACTTGGTTGGGGTGTTCGGCAATGGTGGATAAATTTCTTCTTTACTGTTTCATAAAAAAAATCAAAAGCCTTATTATAATTTTCTAAGCTCACCCTCTCAGGTATTGTAAACTCCCATGACGTAGTGAATAAATCATCTTTGAGCTTTTCGATGTTTGCTGGTGTATATCGGAATCTTGGTTTATTATCAGGGACTATTCGGCGGGCAGACCGGGGGAGTGGAAGTAAAACTCCTACTGGAAAATGATCCGATGTATCTGATAGTAGCACTTCATTTTTTACAGAATGTATAGATGAGAACACATTGTCAATTAAGGTTGCAGATTGGTTTGAAATTCGTGTAGGGATATTTATACAGGGAGTTAACCCAGACGAGATTACTAGTGCCAGTATATCACAAGCCTGACTCGATGACAT